>NW_026002013.1:0-2316 GCF_001458135.2 Marmota marmota marmota | reverse complement strand
GAAATATGAAAATTGAAACTGCTCCTGAAAGCCAACCCTTTATGTAGGAGGCCCAAACTTTTGGAGTATAGTCAAAATAGGAAAAAGATGAATCTTGCACAGTATCATAGAAATTGGAAAACAAAACTAACTCTTACCTTAACACTAGGTCTAATTTTATTCCTAAAATTAACCTTAACCTGTTTAGATCCTAGAAGTCCCACACTTGGGGAGCCAATTTGGGTAGGCAAACAGATGAATCTTTCACAATACAAAAAAATCAGACCAAATAATTGGGGAGATAGTTCAGTACATGCAAATTTCCCTGTTTTCTCCTAAAGTGCTCTCACATAAAGTTGCCTTTCATGCTTCAGCTTAGGGCTACTTTTACAAGGAATAAACCAGAGAATGCCCATAGAAAACTGATTGAGTATGTGAGGTTTTAAGTAGCTAGAACCACCGCTGTTGGATTTTCAGCTCCATTTCATTCTATAAGCTTGATTCAAAATGAAATGAAACTTAAAATACAGACTGTTGAGGAGAGCACACCCATGACCCAAGAGGCCCAAACCTAGAGAATATAGTAAGATTAGGTAAAATTTGAATTGTGCCCAGTATCAAAGAAATTTGAACAAAATTAAATCTAACAAAATGCTAGCTGTAACCCTAGCCCTAACCTAATACTAAATCTAACCAAAGCTGTTTAGAGAACCATTGAACATAGTAGTCCGCAAATGAAGGAACCCAGTGGGGCAAGCTAACAAAAGAATCCTGTGCAGTATCAAAGAAATTGGGAAAGTTATTTCAGTACATGTATATTTCCCTGTTTTCTCCTAATGTGCTCTTGGATAAATTATTTTTTTTCATGCTTCAGTTTAAGGTACTTTCACAAGAAACAACCAGAGAGTGCCCACAGAGAGCTGATTGATTGTGTGAAATTTCAAGCAGCTGGTACAAACTCTGTTTGATTTCTAGCTCCATTTTCATTCACATCTATAGGCCATAATAAAGTGACACCTAAAATTCAAACTTTTCCTGACAGTGAGTGGCAAACCTTGAAGGCCAAAACTTGGGGATCCTACTAAGACTAGGAAAAGGATGAATCATGTACAATATCAAAGTAATCCATGTAAAAAAAATGAAGCTTGCTGCTAAAGTGCTCATAGATAAAGCTGTTTCTTTCTAATTCAGTTTTGGGCTACTTTCTCAAGAAAAAAAAATGAGTGAATGTGTCCTGAGAACTGATTGAGTGTGTGAAGTTTCGAGCAGCTAGCACAAACCCTGTTTGTGTCCAGCTCCATTTCCATTCACCCCTTAGGGCAAAATGAAGTGAAACATGAAAATTAAAACTGCTCCTGAGAGCAAACTCTTTTACTTGGAGGCCCAAACTTTGGGAGCATACTAAGAATTGTAGAAAGATAAATCCTGCCCAGTGTCCAAAAAGTTGAAGAAAAACTAACTCTAACCCTAACACTAGTTCTAACAGTTGCCTAACTCTAATCTAAACCTAAGCCTAACCTGTTAAGAAGACCTTTGATCATAAAAGTTTTAAACTTGGGGAGACTAGTGGGGCGAGCTTACATATGAATCCTGCACAATATCAAAGAAATCTGACCAAATAATTGGGGGAGGCATTTCAGTACATGCATATTGCCCTGTTTTCTCCTTACATGCTCTTGGATAAAGTTATTTTGCATGCTTCAGCTTATGGCTATATTTAGGAGGAAGAAACCAGCGAGTGTCCACAGACAACTGATTGAGTATGTGAAGTTTCAACCAGCCAGCAACAACCTTCTGATTTCCAGCTCCATTTTACCCATATAGGTAAAAATGAAGTGAGACATTAAAAACAAACAATTCCCAACAGCGAACCATTGAACAGAGAAGACCCAAAACTGGGGCACACAGTAAGGCTAGGTAAAAGATGAATCTTCCCAGTATCAAAGAAATTTGAACAAAACAATCTCTAAACCTAACACTACCTCTAAAGCTAGCCCTAATGATAACACTAACACTTACCTGTTTAGAGAATCATTGATCCTAGAACTGACAACCTTGAGGAGCCTAGTAGAGCAAGCTCAAAAATGAATACTGTGTAGTATCAAAGAAATCTGATCAAACTGTTGGGAGACTTATTTCAGTACATACATGTTTCTCTATTTTCTCCTTAAAGGCTCTCAGATATAGTTTCTTTTGCATGCTTCATCTTTGTCCTTCCTTCAAAAGAAAGAAACCAGATAGTGCCCACTGAGAACTGATTGTGTTAAGTCTCAAGCACGTCCTGCCAACCCTATTTGATTTCCAGCTCAATTTTCATTCACATCTATAAGCCATAAT
>NW_026002012.1:0-2316 GCF_001458135.2 Marmota marmota marmota | reverse complement strand
GGTTTACTGGGGATTGAACTCAGGGGCACTCGACCACTCAGCCACATCCCCAGCCCTATTTTGTATTTTATTAGAGACAGGGTCTCAGTGAGTTGGTTAGCACCTCAACATTGCTGAGGCTGGCTTTGAACTCTCAATCCTCCTGTCTCAGCCTCCTGAGCGGCTGGGATTATAGGTGTGTACCACCACACTGGGCTCTAAGTTGTTCTTGTCAGGTGTTTTGGTCACAGCAATGAAAAGGTGACTAACACAAGCCCCACCCCACTCCCAATGTGACTGTAGAGATTGGGCCTTTGTGAGGTAAGGAAGATTAAACAAGGTAGAGGGTCAGTATCATTATTAGAAGAGATAACAGAGAATTCTCTTCTCCTCGATTTCCTTTCCATGTAAGTACTGGAGAGAAGGTGCCCATCTGTGAGCCTGGAAGAGTCCTCACAAAAAATGAGTTAGACACAACTTGATCTGGACTTCCCAGGCTCCAGAGCTGTGGAATTAAATTTTGACTCTTTAAGCTACCCAGTCTCTGGTATTTTATTATGGCATCCCCCGCAGACTAATACAAAAAGCCTTTCAACATCTAAGTCACTCTCCAACCAACATGTAGCATAAATAATGCAATACTAAATACAAGAGGCAAGACTCAACTGAAGGGTCTCTGGCAGGACATTGTAGAACTCCCACCTAAGGGAAGAATTCTCATCTATGGTATTAATGAACTTCAGCTCTTCTTAATGGGCATAATAAAATCCACCTATGTGGCTTAATAGCCTAATGTGTTTCACGTCCTTTGAAAACATCAATTCGATGAACACGAGGCTCTCCCTGGGACTCACTGCTCCATCTGTAACATGAAAGAGGGAAATAGCATCATTTATATGGTACCCAAGGGACAAGAGGGCACAGCAGGCTTAGCACCAAGAAGATTCTGTTGGCTTTAAAGGAAGGAAAGGAGAGCTAAATTTGGAAAGCAAGAGACTAAATGATTTCTGACATCTGATACAGCATGTTAAGAATTTAAAATAAAAAAGAAACCAGAGAATTCAGGAACAGTTATGAACTAATATTCTATAGCAAAACTTCTGGCTTATAACATACTTTAAAATATAACCTAAATAATGATTTTTAAAGCATATTTGTCCACCCAAATGCATGAATTTATATGTAGCCCTACCACACACTAACTACTTAACCTTAATAAGTTACTTGATTTCCCTACATCTTAGTTTCTACATTTGTAAGATGACAATAATAGTACCTAGCTCATAGGATGGTTCTGAATCAAATGAGGTAACATTTGAGAACCCCCTGGAACTATGCCTAGTACACAGTAAACACTAATTAAATCTTAGATAGTACTGCTTCTTAAGGAAATCTCTCCAGGTCAACTGGTTTCCTGTCAACTTGACATTTTAATGTTACATAGTATTTCATAATATTAATACACTATAATTTATTTAGATTTATTTAGCTCTTTTTGTGTTGATGAGTATTCTCTTTATTTCTAGTTCCCCCCCACCCAAATGTTGCAATGTTGAAGCAGTAGGATCACAAGTTTGAGGCCAATCTAGGCAATTAAAAAAGGGTTGGAGGTGTAGCTCAGTGAAAGAACAGTTGCTTCACATACACAAGGCTCTGGTTCAACATCCAGCACTGAAATCAATCTCTCTCTCTCTCTCTCTCTCTCTCTCTCTCACACACACACACACACACACACACTCCTTAATCCATAAAAGATGTTCTTTAGGTTAAAGTGGGATGTGGTCAATTGTCTAACAACTCCTTTCCATAAATAGCAAGATTTTTTAAAAGGCATTACATCAGCTTTTGACCTTCATGATGGCCCGGGGAAAGGGGTTCTATCATCACATCCTACTTACATGAGGAGAACCAAGCCAAAATTTTAATATGAGCTTGACCGTCTTGTAGAACATGAAAGGAATCCTTCATTATGCTCACCTGTCCTTTGCCAATAAACAGAGTCCTGAGCAGTATCAGGCTTTCTTTAAAGAGAGGCTGGCTGGTGGTGTGTAGTAAACACAACAAATGGCTTTGGATCAAATGATTTCTTCCAGTCCTCACTTTCCCCAGCTCACTCTGTGTGCTCTACTTATAGCATGTGGCCAACCTCAAAGCCCACAAGGCCAGCCAGTCATATGAGGGCCAGAAAAGAAGTGGGGGAAGACTCTGTTGGATGGACTCATGTGAGCTCTACACAGCCCAGCTGCCTAACATGGCAAGATTGTCTGCAGTCTGGAGAATAGCTAAAAACTCAGGTTTTGTGTGAGATTCTACTAACATTGGTATTTAATTTGGGGG
>NW_026002011.1:0-2316 GCF_001458135.2 Marmota marmota marmota | reverse complement strand
TACAGTTTTGTATATAGTACTCATACTTTGTCCCAAATGTTTAAGGTGCAGTATTCTCTGGACCATAAAGCTTTCTATTTAAATTAGTCACAATGAATGGGGATATTATTGATTTTATTTATTCAATCTTAGACCATTGTCTAAATTTTATAAATTTTCTAAAACTAAATTTTCTGAATATTTAAAAAAAATGTTCATGATGTCTATGGCTGACTAGTGTATCTATGGAGAAACATTTGCCTTTAAGAAATTTGTGAAATAGCTTTTAATTTTTGCCCTTGTGGAATTGTTATGTTAATTTCTGAGGATTAGACTGTAGAAATATCTTATAGGTCATTTAAAATAGTATGGACAATGATATAAAATTAACTATTGAGCCTCCCTTACTGGGTGGTCAGTAATAACTTTGAAATATTTGTTGGTGAACTTCCCGATGGAAGTAGTTTGTCCCATTTGGGACCCAGTAGACTCCTATGTTGGCAGTACCTGGACCACATGGGGACAGTGTTGTGTGTGAGTGACTGTGTGTGTGCATCAACAGTTAATGTTTTATTTTTCTGAGAATGCTTTAAACATATTCCATTTTTAAGAAAGTTACAATTCATTTTCTAAATATTCAAAACCCAACAACTTTCTGAAAACAAACACAAAGGAGTCTTGGAATAAGAAAGAACAGAAGGGGGACATTATATACTGTAGGATCTATAGCCAGGTTGTTTAGACCATGCTCTAATGCTTCAACCTTGGACAAATTGCTCACTTCTTGAAGTCTCCATGTCCTCATCCATAGATAGCACTTGCTCCACTTGACCCGTCCCAAGGGTTAGCAGAAAGATGAACTGAGTTAATGAACATAAACTGGAAACATTTACATGCTATGTACACTAAAAATGAGACAAAGAAAGACGTCTATGATTTTCAGGTAGTCATTATCATTAAGTGCTCTGGCCTTCAGGGTAAATTTCACAGAAACAATAAAAATCAACCCAAATATATCAAGTCTAAAACTATACTTAGATACCTAGGTAAAGAAATCCACAGAGGGAGGGGGAAGTTCAATTGGATCTCTTAGGTGACAGAGGCAGTTTCAAGCATTACCTACAAGACCTGCCAGTCCTGCAATGAGAGATGAGGGAGACAGGTGCAAACCCATGGGGCTTCTCTCCTCAGAACTTCTAGCTTTTGAAAACTTTCTGCAATGTGGCCAATATACACCATGGTTTTCCCCCCAGAGACAACCTGTGTTTTGGATCAGATTAGCTGACTGCTCTCTGGTCATGTGTCTTGATTAAAGTGAAAGATATTTATTTGGTCTTTTTAAGACTCTCGTTTTCCAGGTCCTTTATTTTAGCTCTTGGGACTATTTGGGGGCAATCTGTAATAGTTACAGATCTAACAGAGGCCTAATTCCTTAGCATTGAACTACCACCAGATCCACATAATTTTTTCTTTTTTTTGTTATGAATTATGAGGTGATTGTAAAATATGGTTTTAATACTTGGAGACACAATTTGGTTTGTTCTCTCCCTCCCCCCACCCTCTCTCTCTCACTTAAATAAGCACACATCACTCACCTACCTCATGGTGGTTTGCTTTCCTGCTTGATTAAACCACTTTAGTCACAAGGTAGCTTACTTTAAAGGGGAAAATATCTATTTAATCCTTGTAAAAATATAAACTTTACTATTGATGTTAAGAATACAACCATATTTTCTATAGATTCATGTTTAACCCTTGCATTATATATTTTGAAGCTAGAAAACAATTTAAAAATTTAAAAAATACTCTTTCCTAAATGTTAGCTCATGGATTTTTACTCATTTAAAACATTAATCTTTTAAATTCTCATTGTAGACATCTTAGAGATAGAAATAGATTATAGCATTAAGATTTTTACCAAAACTCAACTTAAGAAATAAGTTGGAATTCTAGAACCAGAGTATTTTGCATCAAATAGCACTTAGACCATCTAATTCAACAACATATTTTATTTTTAAAATTTATTTACAGAAGAGGACCAGGCTGATGAGACACATGTGATTTCGTCAAGTTCACACAATTGACACCAAAATCAAGAATATCTGAGAATGTCATATTTCTTGTATAAAACTGCTTGTGTGTATAGTGATCTTTTTAGAAGAATTAAATAAAATATTCAATATTCTTGTGAAAAAATTTTAAAATTCCAGTTGTTCCTCGTGCAATATTTCTTGCAAACAAGAGAGTCTAAGCTTGCCTAGAGAATATTTTGTGGTTTTAAGACCTAGCATTCAGAGCCATTCTTAAATGACACTTCCTGCATTTTCAATTATCTCT
>NW_026002010.1:0-2317 GCF_001458135.2 Marmota marmota marmota | reverse complement strand
GACCCTGTCTCTAAATAAAATATTAAAAAGGGCTGGGGATGGGGCTCAGGGGTTAAGCACCCCTGGGTTAATCCCAAGCTGATTGGACCACTTCTCCCCTTCTTATCCAGATTCTGTTTCTTCCTTTACAGTGTTTCTCCAATGAGAATAGGATTTATTTTTTCTTCCATATTGGGGCATTCAACCACTGAGCTACATCCCCTTTTTAAATTTTTGTTTTGAGACAGGGTCTCACCGAGTTGCTTAGGACCTCGGCAAGTTGCTGAGGCTGGCTTTGAACCCATGATCCTCCTGCCTCCACTTCCCAAGCTGCTGGGATTACAGGTGTGCACCACCCTGCCTGGCTTCAGCACCACCTTCTCATTGTCCTCCATCTCCATCTTCATTTGAAATCACAACAAAAATTAAAACCCAGGGCTCATGCACATGGTTAAGATTATGCAGACCCATTTCCTCTCCATGTCTGATTATAAGAAACATGGAGAAATCAACTGCTTCTCTTGGTACTAATCATGGAGAACCCTGTAATCCTCCTCTCCATTCTCTGGTTGGGAAAATAGAATTGCAGAATGCAAAGAGTTCAGGTTTGAGTCCTGCCTCGCCTGCCTCATTTGACCACTGTGTGTGTCCTTAGATAAGTTACCAAAACTCTCTGAACATCAGTTTCCTTATTTATAAAAACAAGTGAATATATCACTCTATTGGATCGGGAGGGATATATTAAATGGAAAAATGCTAATTATCAAGGCCTTATCACCCAAACAGTGTTGGAGACCCAGTTTTTCATCTTCTGCATTATTGTCGCAGAAGAGAGAGAATGGCCAGAAAACTTTGTAACCTCTTTGAAAATATTATGTTCCATTTCTTTCTTTCTTTGTGTTTATTCAATCAGGGCCATGTTTTTCAGGTCAAGGAGGAATGAATGCTTAGGTCTGTTGAACTCAGCAAGAGACACCTGGCTCCACATTTTGAAACAAGGAGGTATCTCTGAAAACAAAAAAAAAAGTCGTCCCACCTGCTGGTTTCTTTATTGAGAAACCACAAATTATGTAACTCGGAACCATAAACAAACTGCAATGTGAAATGAGAAGGCATAGCACAGACAAGTTTAATCAAGTTTATGGGCATTTGGAGACCTGTAGCCATACAATAAACACAGGTGAAAAAAATCTTCAGTTCTCAGGCTGCTGTACCCCAAGCCCAGCCTCAGGCTAATAAACCTGACTCAAGGTGACTGTTTTCAACGGCTTTAGCAGGACACAGCCAAAGGGCAGCAGCCTGCACTGAAAATACTTGGATCACTCAAGAATTTGATTTGTGGAAAACGATCTCAAATCATTCATTCAGGGGCTACCTTGGAGCAAGAGTTACAGAGAACAATAACGTTTTGGAGTTGATGATGTCATGATAGGGAACATTGGTGGCTGCCTCTCACTAATAAGGAAAGCACCAGGCTCAACAGGAAGGAAGACCGTGTTCTTTGGAAGGATCTCGTTTGGCATCAGAGGATCCTCCCCGAGGACCAGGCTCAGCAAACTTTTTCCATCAAGGGACGGAGAATAAATGCTCTGGGCTTTGTCGGCCAGTTGTCTCCATCACCACAGCTCCTCTCTGCTGTCACAGCACCAAAGTGGCCATAGATCCTATGTACATAGGTGAGTGTGGCTGTGTTCCAATAAAACTTTATTTACAACCACAGGTTGTGCACCAGACTTAGTCCACGGCCACAGTTTCCTGACGGCTGTGCTTTAGACCCATATGCTCTCTGGGTCTTTCCACATCCCACACTACTTAAGGCAGTCCCCTGACGTCATGTGCTTCACGTGCAAGAAGAGTCTAGTTTGTCTTTTCCATCCCTGGGATCTGAGTTGTGGGTTTTGAAACTGTGATTTAGTCCAGGAAATATTTCCCACCATAAAAACATCATGGTGAGATTATATCTTCCCTATTTTGCCCCCAGCTTGGGGAGTTTTCAGAACGTTGCTCCAAAGCGCCTGGTTGAACCTGTATCTCTACGTTTAATCCCATCCTTCAGTGGATTCTCCAAGCCCCAGTGAAGCTTTGTCCTTCAAATGGGAGAGAGATGAGGGTTAAATATATTTTTTAATATACCAGATAAGCAAACACTAGTGGTGTTTGACAGTTAACAGTGTTATCGACGTACACAGTGCCTAGCTAGATGTGAGCGTGCAAGAAATATTAGATGAATGAAAAATTAAGAAGGGAGGCTGAACACAATGGCACACACCTGTAATCCTAGCAGCCTGGGAGGCTGAGGCAGGAGGATCTCAAGTTCAAAGCCAGCCTCAGCCACTTA
>NW_026002009.1:0-2317 GCF_001458135.2 Marmota marmota marmota | reverse complement strand
TGGGGCTAGGCTGTGCTTGAGCAAAGGCCCTGGGGTGGGAAGTGAGAGGCAAGAGTAGCTGTGGAGAAATGGGATGAAGTTAGAAAGGCAGGGCCAGATGTAATTAACAAAGCTCAAACGCCAGTTGAACCAACTTCTGCAGCAATAGGGAGCCATGGCATTCTCAGTAATGAGAGTGGCCTCATCAGAGCTCTACTTTAGGAAGCTAAAATCAGCCACAGAGGGGGAGGGAGGTCAGAGGTCACACACACCAACTTGGGTGGCTCACCCGGAATTCCATGTCTAGATTGCTGGTGGAGACCACAGGATCCTTCAGCAGGGAATAGTCGATGCCCACAAGCTCATCCACAGAACTGCGCACTGCAAGGAGGAGCGCAAGTCGTTCAAAGCTGTGTGAGGTCTGTGCTTAACCTCTCTGAGCCTCTCATCAATAAATTGGTGATAACTCCACTTATAAGTTGTTAGGAGGAGCCCATTAGTTCTGTGTGGAGAGCACTCAGGGCCTGGTGTGTAGTAAGTGCTTCTATTGCTGTATTATTCCTACTATGAATACTACAAGGGCTTCATCAAATTGCTAAAGAAAATGGCAAAGGAATCCTCTCCTTGGTTCTTCCTCCTTCCCTCCAGACCCTGGGTGTCGGGCATGATGGGGTAAGATCTCTCTCACAGCAGCAAGGGGTCATCGCTGGGGAAAAGGAATTTGTTCTTGAACACCTGTTACGTGCCAGATGATGAAGCCGAGTGGGGTCCAGTGCGCAGCCTGAGGACGGGCTGTGACAACCCCAAGGGGAGGCGCTGGCCACCAGGTGGAGAATTCAAGGCCCAGAGAGAAGTGAGTCCTTACCTAAGGTCACCCAGCAAGTCAGCAGCACACTGACCCCGGAACTTGCCACGGCTGGGCCTCCTGGGGTGCTGGTGGCAGCCACCCTCCTCCCCACCCACCTTCCCCAGGCCTCCCCTGGGCCCCTGGCCCCGCGAGCACCGACTCACCAGGCACAGTGTCCAGGAGGGAGTTGAGCAAGACCATTCCCGCATGGTAGAGCACAGGGCAGATCTGGAAGGCGGGGGCCACAGTCAGTGCCTTCTCAAAGGAGGGCAGGCCCACCCTGCTGCCCCCGACCTGCCCCGGCCCACACCTGCTGGTTGAGGAGGAAGCGCATCCCGGAGGTGATGAACGTAGACAGAAATTCATACACCTTCCTGCAGGAGGGGAGAGGCCGGTGAGCCCAGCCCTGCCCTACCCCATCCAGATCCAGGACAAAGGACAGGAGCCAGAGAAACGGTGGTGACAGGGACTCCTCAGCTTTAGCCTCAATTACTAGCTCCTCCATAGACGTTTCCAAGATCCGGCCCCAACCCACCCCCAGCCTGATTCTCAAGACCCCCTGGCCTGCTCCGGCCCTGCTCCGGCCCTGCTCCGGGCCCTGCAGGTCCAGTGGTTCCCAGCTGCTCAGAGCATCCTGCTCCTGCGGCTTCCGCCTCCCTCCACCCTCGGTGCTCTGCCCTGTGTCCTCCACTCAGACAGTCCACCCAGATCACCCTCCTCGGCATCCCAGAGTGCTTTCTCGGTGCCCCTCTCAGGACCCTGAGGACGAACGTTTCATGGCTCCAGCTAGGCCCTGAGCTGCTCTCCAAATCCTCGGGCTCGGCATACACTCGGCAGAACACTGACAGTACACCAACCCCAGATGAGGAATCCACCCCCAGGAGCAGCACAAAGTCCCCTTCTCAGACCAGATTCGGAATTGGGCTGGGGCTGGGGCTCAGTGGTAGAGCGCTGGCATGCGTGAAGACTGGGTTCCATCCTCAGCCCCACATAAAAACAAAGATACTGTCCCCCTACAACTAAAAAATACATATAAACGGCAGGATGGGTCAAATCAGAATTTAAAAAGAAAAAAGTTTTCTCTAACAAGAAGTTTTTCCAATGAGCTGCAGGGTCTTTGTTCAACTATTTAAATAGGTTTTCTAAAACCAATTAACCTGAATTAGGTTTTCTAATTGCCATTTTTTTTTTCTCTTTAAAGCTGTGTTGATTTTACTGATTTCAGCATCTAATTGTTTTCTTTTTTTCCTTTCATTGATCTCCTGGCTCATTCTTTGGGTAAGCCCTATTTTATTCTTCATTTAAAGAAAGAGAACATTAAAGAACAAAAATTAAAAAAAATAAAATAAAAAATACATATAAAAAACATTTTTTTTTAAAGAGCTACTAATGGGGGCTGGGGTTGTGGCTCAGTGGTAGAGCACTTGCCTAGAACGTGTGAGGCCCTGGGTTTGATCCTCAGCACCACATAAAAATAAATAAAATAAAGGT
>NW_026002008.1:0-2317 GCF_001458135.2 Marmota marmota marmota | reverse complement strand
TTTCCTTTTTTTTTTTTTTTTTATACCTTTATTTTATTTTTTTTTAAATTTTTTATTGTTGGTTGTTCAAAACATTACAAATTTCTTGACATATCATATTCCACACTTTGATTCAAGTGGGTTATGAACTCCCACCTTCACCCCATACACAGATTGCAGAATCACATCAGTTACACATCCATTGATTTACATATTGCCATACTAGTGTCTGTTGTGCTCCGCTGCCTTTCCCATCCTCCCCCCTCCCCCCTGGGATATTTACTTTTGATGAACAAACTATTTAAACTCCTTAAAACTTTTTTTAAAAGTCATATTTTTAGTTAGAGGCTTTTTGCTTCTTCTTTTTTTAATATTTTGCTTTTTAGTTATAGTTGGATACAATACCTTTATTTTATTTTTATATGGTGCTGAGGATCAAACCCAGGGCCCCTCACGAGCGTTCTACTGCTGAGCCACAACTGCAGCCCCAGCTTTTTGCTTCTTTAAAGATAATTTGAGGTAGTTTTATTCTGTGGGGAAAATGGAACCTTTTTTTTCTTCTTTTAACTTTTTATGGCACAAATGGTTGAGGGCTTGCTAATTTATGAAGTCCCAGGTGAAATTTACCAGGGTATACTCATGTCCTAGTAGTCAACCCTTCTGCCCAAATATATAGAAAAGTTTATGATTCTGTGATTAACATTTTATTTAGTTGACATATTCATTGCCCTTGATTTATAGGCTTCAGAAATATGTTTAATCATAGAAATTCGAATTATCTGTAGTGCAATTTATTTGTCTTTCTGAAATGTTTCTAAATAACTTAGTTATTATTTTTTAGTAAGTTGCTTTGGACCAACTTCAATATCTTTATAATGACTTCTTGTAGGGAAAAACGGAATTTCAGTTTGCTATTTTTTGCTGCAGTTATTGGACTGTTTTGCAGTAATTTTTTAAGAAAACTTATAGCAGGGATTCTCATGACATCTGTTAAAAAAATTACTGAGGATTCCAAAGAGTTTTCACTTGTGTATTTTGTATCTATTACATATTACCTACTATATTAGAAATGAAAACTGAGACAATTTTAAAATATTTAATAATTTTGAAATATGTGAATGTCCGTATATTTGATTTCCTTGACTCTGAGAAGGCCAGAATTTATGACCCTAGTTTATTTAGACATTTAGGTCATTAGTATTTTGTAGTTCTTCCTTAATAGCCTATTAAGTGGTGGTTGTTGACAATCATTTAAAATAAAGCTCTTTTTGCCCTAAGATTTCAAAATACAACAATATATTCTTGAATATTTCTCAAGTATATTAATATCTGTTGATTTTATTGTGAATATTAGAAATGACTAGCTTTTTTCTCTTTGAGATTATTAATCAGCTTTGGGTCATTATATAAGATATAAAAATACATAAGATATATATGTGTGTATTTGTATATGTATATATATGTGTGTATATATTTATATATATATATATATATATATATATATATATATAAAGAAAGAAAAATTTATTTTGGTTTACAGTTCATTATCAATTAACACCCCCATCCATGGTTTGGGGCCTGTGGAGAGGCAGCACATGATTGTAGGAAAAAATGGAATTTCAATTTGGTATTTTTGCTGACAGTTATTGGAGTGTTTTGCAGTAATTTTTAAGAAGACTTATATGGTAGAACAAATTGAGCTACAGAACAAGAGGAGAAGAAAAATGGAATGGACTGGGGTCTCAAAGTCTCCTTTAAGGACATATCCCCAGTGATCAGGCCCTTCCTTCTAAAGATTTCACCACTTTTCAATAGTGCCATGCTGAGTGCCAGTATGGGCCTTTGGGGAATATTTAGTATCTATACTATTGTTATAGTGAGGGGCCCTGGGTTTGATCCTCAGCACCATATAAAAATAAAATAAAGGTATTGTATCCAACTATAACTAATAGTGCCAGTATGGGCCTTTGGGGAATATTTAGTATCTATACTATTGCACTACCATAGATTAGGTTTCAAAAAGAATGTAGTACAATTCTCTGTGATGCTCATCACTCAATCTTGGTTTTGGTAAGTAGCCAGAAATATTAGCATAGACTAGCTTCATAGTATAAAGAAGAGACTTGTGCAAAACTGGGATAACATAGGAAGTCTGGAGTGTTTTACAGTTTTTCCTTACAACTATCAAGTTGTATTATTTTCCCAGAAGTTTGTTTTATTTCAGTGCTACTGGATTCTGTTTCAGAATCCAGCCTTTATAACCTATATCTTCTGTTGCTTAAGATAATAGGAACTGCAAATATTTATAGAGGGCTTACTATGTTCCAGCAACTGTTCT
>NW_026002007.1:0-2317 GCF_001458135.2 Marmota marmota marmota | reverse complement strand
AAAACCAGCCTCATTGAACTCTTCAAAGATGCCTGCTTTACCAGGCAGAGTTCCCTACCAGAAGTCCACATCCTGGCACTGGGAGATCCAGCTCTGAACCCCAGTACCAAGTTCACTAGGCAGACCCTCCTTTCAGAGGTCTCCTCTGCAGCTTTGAGGGGTCATCTATCACCTCTTCCCCAGCATTTATCCAATGTGCTACATTTCTAATGGTAGTAGCTGTTTATCTTATAATTTCTTTATGGAACACTTTTTATTTTATTTGTGTATTTTTGCTTTCATTTGTGCTATATGGTTGTACATAAAGATCCATATTTTTAACATAATTATGCATGCATGGAATTTAATTTACTCCATTACAGTCCCTGGTTCACCTTCTTTCTTCCTTCTCCTCCCTCCCTTTATTCCCCTTCTTCTATTCTACCTATCTACTTTTGAGAAACCAGCCTCTACCTCAGAGCAAAGCCTGTCCAAGGAAGGGGCATGACCCTTGTCCTTGGAAAAACCCACAGAGCACTCCTAGGCACATACCCACCCTGCTGAGTTGTTTATCTACAAATAACAGGAGAGATCTGTGGAGCCAGGTGTCCCTGACTCAGGCTAGGTGAGGACCCATAACAACCCCCTAGCAGCCATCAATCAGCATGAGACAGGGAAAATACCTGGGATTCCAGATGACCCTCCCAGTAGTTTATGGTGGTTGATAACATGTTGGGAAACCATGTAGTTCAGCACATACCCCCATTGTGACTTAAACCAATCAGTTCAAACAAATCCCCCTCTTGTACTAACCAATCACCCTTACCCAACTTGCTCCCACCAGCGAATGTGCTAATCATGTTTTAGAGTTGTTTTATGATTTTCCCACGGTGTGTGATGATTTGCTAAGAGATGCTATGATGTATGTGAAGTCCCTACCTTCCCCAACGAGGGTATAAAACTGCTGCAAACCCTAGGCTCGGGTCCTCTCAGCATCACCAGTTGCTGTGTGTACACAGTGGACCAAGCTAGCTCGCAATAAACACCTCTTTGCTGCTTACATCAATCTTGGTCTCTGGTGGTCTTTTGGGGGCCCCGAATTCGAGCAAAAATTCCTGATCTTAGATGCACAAATTTCAGTCTCTCCATTTACTGTGGTTTTAGCTGTGGGTTTTGTATACCTGTCTTTTATTATGTTGAAGGAATTTCCTTCTATTCCTACGTTAATGTACATTTTTATCTTGTTTGGTTTTTTAAATGTTTTTCTGCATCAATTTTAATGATCATGGTTTTTGTATAGTTTGATGTATTTCATTGATTGATGTCGGTTGAACCATCCTTGCATCCCATTATAAATCTCACCTGCTCAGGAGTATGGATTTTTTTCAATGTGCTGTCCAATTCAATTTGCTATTTTTTTGTTTTGTTTTGAGGATTTTTGTATTACTAGTCACTTGGGCATATTGCTATTTAGTTTTCTTATTATATCCTTGATTGTGGTTTCAGGGCAATGATTGACCTTTCAGCATGAGGCTGGGAGTGCTACCTTTTCTTCAGTTCTTTAAAAGAGTTTAAGAAAGATTGCTATAAACTCTTCAAATATTTTCTAGATTATCTAGTAAGTCATCAATCTATTCTAATTTTTCAAAGGGAAGATTTGCTAATCAAAATCAGCCTTCTAAAAAAATTGAACTCTCAATGTTTTATTTTCACAATTATTTGAAAAAAAGGTAATAGTAAAGTAAGCAGAATTCACTCACAGAAGCATTGGAAGTGCTGCCTATTCATGTCATGAGCAGAGTGCTGTCTCTAGCAGCACAATTAGCCCAACATCTTCAGTTCCTTCTCTTCTCTATTGGCACATTACTCTTGCAACATGCTTTGGAGCACTAATTTTCTCAGTCCTTTTGTTGGTCTCTTAGTTTCCCCAAAGGTCCCTACTTGCACCAGACATCTGAGGCTTACATCAGTTGCCTCTGGGTGTTGTGTGCTAGAGGCACAGGTTAATGTGAGAGGAATTCTCAGGAGACAGAACTCTGAAGATGAGTTCTCAGAGGTTATCTGCCATCTTTTTAGCTTAATGAGCTCCATGACTGTTCTTCAAAAACTTAATTTGCCGGATTCCAAAACTTCCCCTAATTATTCCAGCCATCAATTATCTCTATGTTTTGCTCTTGATTATGACTCTGTCCTGTGTGGCCCTCTAACTGTGCCCAGAGGGGGCTGGGAGTGCTTACTGCTCACAGTAAGCAGGCTGTCTGCAAGATACCAGGGTGGAAATCCAAAAAACAAAAATCACTGTCAAAAAACAGTGCTGAAGATATTTTCCCTTATGTTC
>NW_026002006.1:0-2317 GCF_001458135.2 Marmota marmota marmota | reverse complement strand
TTTTTTTTTTTTTTTTTTTTTTTTTTTTGAGGCTGTTGTACATGGGGCAGTTTTTCTAGTTTCTCTTAGAGAGGATTTGTTGCTGATGTACAGAAATGCCTTTGATTCATGGGTGTTGATTTTATATCCTGCTACTTTGCTGAATTCATTTATTAGTTCTAGAAGTTTATTGGTGAATTTTTTTGGATCCTCTAGGTATAGAATCACGTCGTTAGCAAATAGTGATAGTTTGAGTTCTTCTTTTTCTATTCCTTTCCCTTTAATTTCTTTCATCTGTCTAATTGTTCTGGGTAGAGTTTCAAGAACTAAGTTAAATAGAAGTGGTGAAAGAGTGCATCTGTGTCTTGTACCAGTTTTTAGAGAGAATGTTTTCAATTTTTCTCCATTTAAAATGATGTTGGTCTGGGGCTTAGTATAGATACCTTTTACAATGTTGAGATATGTTTCTATTATCCCTAGTTTTTCTGGTGTTTTGAACATAAAGTGATGCTATATTTTGTAGAATGCTTTTTATGCACCTATTGAGATGATCATATGATTCTTATCTATAAGTCTATTGATGTGATGAATTACATTTATTGATTTCCGTATGTTGAACCAACCTCGCATCCCTGGGATGAACCTCAGTTGATCATGGTGCACAGTCTTTTTGATACATTTTTGTATTTAATTTGCCAGAATTTTATTGAAAATTTTTGCATCTATGTTCATTAGAGACATTGGTATGAAATTTTCTTTCTTTGTTGTGTCTTTGTCTAGTTTTGGAATTAGGGTGATATTTCCCTCACAGGATGAGTTTGGAAATGTTCCCCCCTTTTCTATTTCATGAAATTATTTGAGGAGTATTGGTATTCGTTCTTCTTTGAAGGTCTTCTAGAACTCAGCTGTGTTGTGGACTAATATATGGTCTATTTTAAAGGAGGATCGATGTGCTGCTGAAAAGAAAAGTATATTTGCTCATTAGTGGAGAAAATATTCTATATATGTCTATTAAGTATAAATTATTTATTGTATTTTTGAGATCTATAGTTTCTTTATTTAGCTTTTGTTTGGAAGATCTATTCAGTGGGGAAAGGGTTGTGTTAAAGTCACCTAGAATTATTGTGTTGGGGTGTATTTTACTCTTGAAATTGAGTTTGTTTGATGAACATAGATGCTTCATTTTGGAGGAGGGACATATATTTATAATGTTTATATCTTGTTGATGTATGGTTTCTTAAGCAGTATTAAATGTCCTTCTTTATCCCCTTTGATTAACTTTGGCTTAAGGTCTACTTTATTTGATATGATGATGGAAACCCCTGCTTATTTTTGCATTCCATATGAATGGTATAGTTTTACCCAAGCTTTCACATTCAGTCTGTGGATGTCTTTTCCTATAAGATGAGTTTCTTGAAGGCATATTGTTGGGTCTTTTTAAAAAATCCAATCTGCCAGTCTATGTCTTTTGATTGGTGAGTTAAGGCCATTAATATTCAGAGTTTATTTTTGGTATTTAATTGACTTGGTTTCTCTTTTGATTAGTTTTTCCTTTAGTGTAATAACTTCTTTGCTGATTTTCATTGCTGTTTTTCATTTACTCCTCATGGAATATTTGCAGAGGATGTTCTGTGGTGCAGGCTTTCTACTGGTAAATTCTTTTAACTTTTGTTTATTATGGAAGTTTTTATTTCATTATTAAATGTAAAGCTTAATTTTGCTGGATATAAGATTATTGGTTGGCATCTATTTTCTTTCAGAGCTTGGTATATGTTCTTCCAGGATCTTCTAACGTTCAGTGCATGGGTGTAAAATCTCCAGAGATCCTAACTGGTTTCCCCCTATATTTAGTTTGGTTTCTTTCTCTTGTGAGTTTTCAAATTCTATCTTTATTCTGTATGCTAGGCATTTTTAATATAATGTGTCTTGGTGTAGATCTGTTGTTATTTTGTACATTGGGTGTCCTGTAATCCTCTTGTATTTGATTTTATAATTCATTTTTTATATTTGAAATTTTTTTCTAATATTATCTCATTAAAGAGATTGTGCATTCCTTTGATTTGAAACTCTGTGCCTTCCTCTACCCCAATAAATATTAGATTTTGTCTTTTGATACTATCCCATAATTTTTGGATATTCTATTCATGGTTTCTTACCATTTTCACTGTTCTGTCCACTTTATTTTCAAGACTGTATATTTTGTCATAATTATCTGATGTTCTGTCTTCCCAGTGGTCCAGTCTCTTGGTGGTGCTTTCTATTGAAGTTTTCTTAATTTGGTTTATTGTTTCCTTCATTTCAAGGATTTCTGTTTTTTTTTTTTTTTTTTTTTTTTTTT
>NW_026002005.1:0-2317 GCF_001458135.2 Marmota marmota marmota | reverse complement strand
GAAGGGAAATTGCATGGAAATGGAAGGAGACCCTCGGGGTTATACAAAAGTACATACAAGAGGAAGTGAGGGGAAAGGGAAAAATAATACAATGGGGACAAATGAATGACAGTAGAGGGGGCAGAGAGAGAAGAGGGGAGGGGAGGGGAGGGGGGATAGTAGAGGATAGGAAAGGCAGCAGAACACAACAGACACTAGTATGGCAATATGTAAATCAATGGATGTGTAACTGATGTGATTCTGCAATCTGTATATGGGGTAAAAATGGGAGCTCATAACCCACTTGAATCAAAGTGTGAAATATGATATATCAAGAACTATGTAATGTTTTGAACAACCAACAATAAAAAATTATAAAAAAACTGTATGTAATTGTACGAATTTTCATGCATATTTTGTCTTACATATTTGAATTTTATATGGATAGAAATTAATACATTTACATAAATGTATTGGTAACTCATCAAAACCCATCCCTGATATAGAAATATTTATACCACCAACAACACGCCCTTCCACATTTCAAAAAATAAACATTTCTATATGTTTCTGCACATTTTTACAAATGTGTTTTCTCATGACTATTCACTATTTCTGATATATACATTCTTTCCCTAGCCCTACCGTAGTAACCTCAAATGGAATACACTCAGAACCTAACTCCTACACCTAATGTTCATGTAGTATAAAATGTACGTATTTGTATATATTTTTGTGCATATTTTGACTTACATATCTGCGTTTTATCTGGATAGTAATTAATACATTCATATATGTGCATTGGAAACTCATCAGAAACATCTCTGCTATTGAAATATGTATAAGTGTTTATACCAGTAACACCATGCCTTTCCACATTTCAAAATAAGAACTTTCCTTTATAATTTTTGCATATTTTCACATGTGCTTTCTCATAAATATTCATGATTCCTAAAACAAATGTTCATTCTATAACTGTAAGCATTTCTTGCCCTGAAATGGAATACTCCCAATAACCTAACTCCTATACACAAATGTCATGTACTATAAAACAGTATATAATTGTATGTATATTAATGCATATTTTGATTAATTTATTTTTTATCAGCATAGTGATTAATCATTCATATATATGCATTAGTAACTCAAAAGAAACCATCCTTGCTATTGAAATATATGTTTTTGCCACCAACACCACACCCTTCCACATTTCAAAATATGAACTTTCCTATAAAGCTTTTTATATATTTTCACATGTGCAAACTCATGAATATTCATGATTTCTGTAATATATGTTCATTCCCTAAACCTAACCATAGCAACCTCAAATGGAATATACCCAGGAACTTAAATTATATATCTAAATATCATGTTGCCCAAAAGTGTATCCAATTTTATGTATTTTCAAGGATATTGTGAATTACAAATTGAGTTTTATCAGTATAGTAAATAATATATTATTTGGTATCAGACTCATCCCTGCTATTGAAATGTATCTATTTATGCCACCAACACCACACCCTTTACATTTCAAAAAATAAACTTTCCTATCCATTTTTGTACTTATTTTCAAAGGCACATACTCATGAATATTTATGATTTCTGATACATATGTTTGTTCTCTAACACTAACACCAGCCTGAAATGAAATGGAGTACTCCCAGTAAACAAACCCCTAAAATATGAACTTCATGTAGTATAAAATGTATGTAATTGTTTTTATTTTCATGCACATTAGGACTTATAACTTTGAGTTATATCTGGATAATAATTAATACATTCATATATATGCTTTGGTAATCCCTCAGAACCCATCCCTGCTATATCACCACTACACTCTTCCAAATTTCAAAAAAAATGAACTTTCCTAAATGTTTTTGTACATATATTCACATATGCATACTCATCAATATTTATGTTTATACCTTAATCCTAATCCTAGACTGAGCTGAAATGGAATACTCCTAGGAACCTAATTCCTATAACCTAAACCTCATGTTATATGAAATGTATCTAACTAAATGTATTTTCATGTGTATTTTGACTTATATGTTTGAGTTTTATTTGCATAGAAATTAATGCATTCATATATGGAAAATGGTAACTCATCACAACAAAACTATGCTCTTGAAATATAAGAATTTCTTCCACCAATACCACACCATTTCACATTTCAAAAAATAAACTTTCCTTTATGTTTTTGAACATATTTTACATATGCTTTCTCATGAATATTCATGATTCATTATACATATATGTATATTTGTTCCCCTAACCCTACCTCTTGCCCAGGCTGATATGGAATACTCCTGGAACATAACTCCTATACCTATATTTC
>NW_026002004.1:0-2317 GCF_001458135.2 Marmota marmota marmota | reverse complement strand
AATATACTTAGCTAAATATAGGTTCTAATATAATTTAGAAAATATTTAGCTAGGAAATTATTAACATGACTTTAAATTTTAAAAAAGTCTCTACATTTTATAATCCTATGTCAAGTTTCCAAATGGCAATGTTTCAGCACACATTTAAGAGAGGGCTTAGAAAACGCTGGTTAAACAACAATAAAAATAGTAACAATAAATGGCAAGAGCTACATTTATTAAATGCTTATTTGATCATGTCCACAAATTATCTTTCTGAACCTCAACAATCCTATGGAGTGAGATGATATTGGTGTTATTATTATTATTCTCATTTTACAGAGGATTAAAAAAGCAGAGTATATTAATTTGCACTGGGTCAAGTAATAAATGATAAGTAATAAGTGACAGAATAAGAAATTGAGTATTCGCTGTCCAACAACAAAGTTTTTAATTGTTTGAAGACTCTATTTGTTATTTTGCATTCTTTGAAGGGAGTATTAACCCTGGGAATGTCCCTAAGAAACTTTTTAAAAGAGAAATGGCTCTATCTAAGCATCTTTAACTTTCATTTAAGCAAACTGAGACCCAGAGAGAAACATAATATGCCCAAGATATAGTATAGCTGAATAAGAGACACTACTGGTCCTGCTATTTCTTAAATAAGAAATTCTGCTGCTTAAACATTTTTTAGACTATTGAACTAAGTAATTATCTCTAAGGTCTCTTTCAGTTCTAAAACCTATGTTTCAACCTGAACATAGAATTATTTAATCATCATCAAAAAAAAAAATAGTTCCATTACCTTTTGGTTGAGTTAAAGTACTTTCCAGCAAATCCTTGACACAATCTTAATGTAGAATAGTGTTTGAGATAGTCTTAGATCTCAAGGATGAAAATTAAAGGTCCTCTGACCCCTCTGAAATGACATTTTTATTGGAAAGACTCACATTTTCTTTGATTGTTTTTTTGACTGTTGAATGAGCCCTATTCATGAATAATAAAATCAACTTAATGATCCACAGATACCTTAAAAAACTAAAAAAACCCAAAAACAACTAAAATAGAACAGATACCTAATAATTATATTATAAATCATAAAGGTCAAGGATTGCCTTATGAAATCTGTTTACATAATTGCATTCAGTTAAGATATAAAATATATGTTAGCATAAGCCTCAATCAAAATTGATGGAAAGTCATTATGCTAGAGTGCCAACACACATTTCACATGTAATACATCTGACATGAGTTATTTAATTACATTTGGATGACTGATGCTTCCAGGATCTATACCTAAAATACTTCATTTTTTGTTATTACAATAAAACTACGGACATGCTGAAAAGTCGATTATATTAGACATGTAAAGAAATTCTAGAAATGCAGCCTAATCAATGGTTTCCCAATAAAACATAAATATAAAACTATTTGAGGAAAAAACCCAAACACAATGTTTGAAGAAGGTATCTGAAAGAAATCAATGCTCCATGGAGAAATGGTGATTCCAAGTCTGTATAGAAAAACACAAGACAAACAGTGAACATTCTATGATGGCAGGGAGAGAAGAAGCTATCAATGATTAGGTAGTATCAGAAGGATGCAGGAATCATCTTGAAGGTTTCCCACTGATCAAAGATGGAACAATTTGGGCATCAAAGAGAAGAAGAAGAACTAAAACAGAATGAAACACAAAAGAATAGAAAGTCAGAGTTCAAATAAAACAACAGTATTTACTTCCATGGTTCCTAGGATATCAACTTATTTTAAAACTGGGTACATGTTAAGAATCAAGTAGTTTCCCCTCTAAGTTTTATTGTAGTTGTATCCAGAGAATTTATAAGGGAACAGTCAAGAATGCCAGTTTAGGAAAAAAGTACAGGACAAATTTAGGAAGTCACCTAATTATAATCCCTAATGAAGTAATGAGTTATCAGTAATAGCTGTAAAAAGCATTAGAAAAAAGACTGATAGGGAACTTTATAATGTATGGATCAGGGTGGCAACACCTGGACCCAAAAGTGGAACAAGGATTGGGAGACAGTAGGAAATATACCTAATGATATGAAGTATTATTACCCTAAAAGAATTTGAATCTAATCAGCACTGGAGATCTAACTACGAGGTTATAGGAAATACACGGGCCAGAAAATAATGTTTTAAAAAAAAGGTACAATCAGATAGATTCAAACCACAGAAAATCCTACAATACCTGGTTTCTTCAAAAAATAATGACTAGAAAAAAAGAGAGAATTGCAATATTTATATTTTTAATGTAATATTATAGACCTGTTTGGATTCTTTGTTTTTTTTTTTTTTTTTTTTTTTTTTTTTTTTT
>NW_026002003.1:0-2317 GCF_001458135.2 Marmota marmota marmota | reverse complement strand
AAAAAAAAAAAAAAAAAAAAAAGCCTTCTGCAAGCAGGAGACACCAGGACATCGGTAGTGTGGCTTGGTCCAGGTCCAGGTCCAGAAGCCTCAGAATAGGAAGCTGGGGTGTGACTCAGTCTGAGGCTGAAGGCCTGAGTACCTGGACAAGGGTTGGGGCTGTAAGTCCTGCAGTCCCAAGTGTGGTAAGCCCAGAGTTTTGAGGTCCAAGGCAGCAGAAGAAAGCTCTGTCCCAGCCCTACACTGAGTCCCCATGACCTTCTGTATTTCTTCTTTCTACAGGCAGGCTGATTGGATGGTGCCCCCCCCCCCACCTGAGGGCCCATTTCCCACCTGGTGCACCCAGACTTGCCTGCTAACCTCATACATCCAAATAATGCTTTGCCAGGTTAAAGGTATTTGTGTCACCTAATATGACACAGCTGTCCTGCACAGAACCAAACTCACACCAACCCCTGTCCCAGAATTCTGCTTTCTGCATTTTATATGGCTTTCTTTCTTTCTTTTTCTTCCAATTATAATTTATTTCCAATTATATGCCAATTTAAAAGAGAAAAGAAGAAAGGAATGTAAGAAGGTAGGAAGGGAAGGAAGGAAAGAAAGAAGAAAGGAAGGAAGGGAGGGAAGGTGGGAGGGAGGGAGAAGACTGAAAAAACCTAACACATGCATACTCAGTAACTTATGGAAGAAATTTAATACAGTGGTTCTGTCATGTTAAAAATCTTGAAAAATCACAAATTCTATCATCAAAGAAGGTAGAATTTTTAGAATTTTCATTGTATGGACAACTTACAGTACAACAACAAAATTAAATTCCATTGCACATATTAACAAAAATGAATTAAAGAAATTCATGCAAAAGAGCAACAAAGGGAAAGTTAACAAAAATTTTGAAAAGTTCATGAAAGATGATAACATATATATTAAGAAAAAGATAAATATACTTAAAGTACTTGAAATCTAATAATATGTGCATACACAAACAATTGGAACCAATAATGAGTTCAGCAAGGTTGCAGGAATAAGACTATATATATATAAATCAATTGTATTTGTATATACTACCAATAAATAAGCCAAAACTTAATAAAAATAATTTTCTTTAAGAGTTATAATAGCATATATATATATATATATATATATATATATATATATATATATATATTATATATATGAGTATTTATTTACAATTATACACACATACGTATATATGTGTGTTTATATATCATGTGTACTCCAACTAGATGGGGAGTTTGCATTTCTCAGCTCACTTATTTAGATCCTCAATATATATCCAAAAGATTTAAAATCAGCATACTACCATGACACAGCCACATCAATGTTTATAGCAGCTCAATTCTCACAATAGCCACGCAATGGAGCCAACCTAGATGCCCTTCAAAAGATGAATGAATAAAGAAAATGTGGTATATATAGTAAATGGAGTATTACTGGACCATCAAGAAGAGTGATGTTAAGATATTTGCCAGTAAATGGATGGATCTGGAGACTATCACGCTAAATGAAATGACCACTCCTCCAAAAAAACAAAGGTTGAATGTCCTCACTGATATGTGGAAGCTAACATACAACAAGGGGACAAGGAGGTGAAGAATAGAAGTTCAGTGGATTCGACAAAGGGCAATGAAAGGAGGGGAGGGGAGTAGGAAAAGGAAAGAGAGGACTGAATCTGACATAACTTTCCCATGTACATATTTAAATACACCATGGTGAATCCCACCATCAGGTACATCCCCAAGAATGGAATCCTAATTAGCATGAGATACATTCCATTTTGTGTAATTATATTGAAATGGAGTCTACTGTTATGTATAACTAAAAAGAATCAATTGAAAAAAAAAGAAGAAAAAAAAAAGAAATTGCTATTTTCTTGATTCCCCATTCACTCACCCAAGTGCCTTACACCTGGTTTATTGCTCTCAGTCTTCTTTTGATTCTTCATATTTATCTTCTACCTTCTTATATTTTTAAGATTTTAAAAACTTTTTAAAACTTACAGATCAAATCATAAAAGTTAGATGTTTTAATTGTGTACCTAGTAATGTTTGATGCATGTCTACATAGCATAAAGTTTAAACCAACTTGAAAGATATTTATCTCCTTGGATATCATTTCTTTATGGTAAAAATTTCAAAATCCTTCCTGCCAAGATCACAAATTCAAAGCCAGTCTCAGCAGCTTAACAAGGCCCCAGGCAACTCATCAAGACTCTATAAATAAAATAAAATTAAATAAAGGACTGGGGATGTGACTCAGTGGTTCAATCCCCAGTGCAAAAAAAAAAAAAAAAAAAAAA
>NW_026002002.1:0-2317 GCF_001458135.2 Marmota marmota marmota | reverse complement strand
CATAAATACATTACATAAATATATCTTTTGTATATAAACTAGTACATGAATTTTGAATATTCAGTTGGACCAAACTAGATTAATTTGTTTTATTTTAATTATGATTTGTTCCTACTGGAAAACAATTTATCATATTGTTTATATTAAACTTCTTTATATATATACACACACACAATTTTTGTCTTTTATCTTTTTTTTAGTGTTTATGACTTAATAAGTAATTTATGTAGTCTAGTCCTAGCATTGTGTTCTCTATACGTGGTGATCCCTAAGTACTAAAAGTTCCCCTTATTTTTCTCCTTGCTTTGTAGCTGGCTTAAGTGGCAGCCTTTTTTCCTTTAAACATTTTTTAATGTGTTTTAGGATTTTATCTGACAGAAGTTCTTGTTTTAAGTTTCTTTTTCTAATTGAGAAGAGGAATAGAGCCAAGGGAAAAGGATCTGTTGACAATGAGCAGCAGCCCTCCCTACCACTGTACTCCATTCCCTTCCCCCCACTTCTTCATCTTTTAAGTAAAGGCTTTAAAATAGCTTATATTTCTGTGCAGCTAAAACTTTTCCCCTTTGTCTTGGGATGCTTCCTTTGTCAATTCCTATTGTTTAAGTGGAGCATGTAGTGAGCATTTCTCGTGGTTTATGGTCCCCTTCCTATGCAGCCATGTCCTCTCCTAGGACCACCCAGTTGACCACTTTTGGGTTTGCAAGGCCCTCCTTGGGCTATGACATCTGAGTCTTTTGCCAAGCTTGCAAGAAGTTTCCTGCTCTGAGAGGAGCCCAAGGACAACGGATGTGCATTTACATTTCTTTATTTTGCTAAGCGCTTCTCTGTGGGTGACAATGGGTTTTCCTGGCTTTTAAATTAAGCCTTTTGCTACTCACACCAGGTGTTTGTGCATAGGGGGATGGGTGTGGGGGGGATGAAGAACCAATGAAACAAAAGAAGGGGTAAAAGCTGCAGTGCCACTGGAGACCAATAGATGGCAGCATGTCCCTAGTAATGGGAAACACGTGTTAGCCTGAATTTCTGACCCATGTCCAGTTTATTTTTGCCAGGATAGCCACTCTGTAGGAGAACCCTGGACAGGAGGTGAATTTGATTGGGGTGTTTCAATGAGGCAACACACTGAGGAGGCAGCACAATCACACAGACTCAAATACAAACATGAAGGAGCAGTTTTTATTGTTTTATTATATTGAAATCCTAAAGAGGGCTGGGGATGTGGCTCAAGCGGTAGCGCGCTCGCGTGGCATGCGTGCGGCCTGGGTTTGATCCTCAGCACCACATACAAAGATGTTGTGTCCGCTGAAAACTAGAAGATAAATATTAAAAAAAAAAAAAAAGAAAGAAATCCTAAAGAGAAGAGGGCAGCAGACCTTGCAGGACCATCAGTAAGAGTGCATTCTTGTG
This sequence comes from Marmota marmota marmota, assembly GCF_001458135.2. Classification (NCBI taxonomy): domain Eukaryota; kingdom Metazoa; phylum Chordata; class Mammalia; order Rodentia; family Sciuridae; genus Marmota; species Marmota marmota. Next base: position 910 of record NW_026002002.1, on the reverse strand, counting down.
GGACATGCACACTCAAAAAGAAGGTGAGGAGCAAGAGAGACAGAGATTGACTTAAGGCCAAAACATTTGTTGAAGTTCATGGTTTTTAATTCAGGCAAGTTTCCTGAGTGGAGCTAAGATTGATAGATCATAGTAAGTAGACAGGAGCTCCCTGGAGGCCACAGTGACTTGAATAGGAGTTTCTTTGGCACATCTGCAGAGTTCTTGTGGGATGTGAACATGACTGGATGAGTCAAATAGGTTGTTTTGAGCTGTAGCAAAGGGAGATGATTATTAGGAGATGGTCTATAAGGTAGATTTTTGGAATGGTCTTGTTGAAGAACTAAGAGGATAGGAGAACTAGAAGCTGAGTTAAGGGCATGTAAGCCCTGCTTCTAGTATGGGAAAGGTCAACTTAAATTTAAAATAGAAGCCAAAACCATCTAAAATTCTAAGAATTCACCAAATTGTTTGCCATAGGAGCCGCACCATTTTTCATATCACCTGTGCACAAGAGTTCCAATTTATAAATCTAAGCGAATATGATCAATAGTTAATGAAATACCATGTAATTGCCCACTAGAGTGATTTTGTTACTGAAAGCTTAATCCTTATCCTGATGCCAATCCAATAGCAAGGACGTCATTTTGAGAAAAAGGAAAAGGAAGTTTTATTGCTTTGCTAGCAAATGAGAAACACAGAGGACTTTTGTCCCAGAGGCTGTGATTCTGTGCAAGAGGGCTTTTAAAGAGATGATTCAAAGGCTAAATTTCAAATGTTTTCTGTCCAAGAGTTTTAATTCACTCGTTAATTTGGGAGATAGTCATTTCTGAGGTCTTCTGGTGGTAGCCCCAAAGTCTGGATTACTTTGTTTCTGTGGTGGGTGTGTGCCCAAAAATAAGCAATTCTTTATACCAAAAAAAAAAAAAAA
>NW_026002001.1:0-2317 GCF_001458135.2 Marmota marmota marmota | reverse complement strand
GTGTGATTCATCATGTAAGCAGTGATGTGTTTGATTTTAAATTACCTTCTTAAAATATGTTTTTTATTTGTCCTGCCTGATTTATGATTCTTTTCTCCTCTTCTTGTTCAGATTCATTGATTTTATTATTAAATTTGCCCCTTGTTAGTTTGGAAGCTATGTATTCTTTTAATATGAACAGGTAATTGGGCTGAACACTGTACCATGAAATACCAAATTATTGAATTACCAAATATTAACTGAATATTTAACTTCATTCTAGGCATTTACGGTGACTTTAGAATAGTTGAACTGTTTAATCTAAACAGAAAACCACTTTATGTGGGCTTTTAGAGAAGCAGATCTTAGGATGAGAATTCATCATCTAGCAATGAATTACCACCTTTAAAGGGAAACAGCAAACAGGTGTGGAATACAAGAGAAAGAACAGGATAGCAAAAAGTCCTACAAAGTATGTGGAGGTTAGGCAATGCTTCAATGTTGTTCTGATGCTTGGCAAAGGAGATAGGTTCTCACATTCCAATGCCAAGAACTGGGGAAAATGAGGGGATCAAGGATGTTGCTGCCCTTATGCCTCCCCTAAATGTAGATACTATTTTCCTATATTTTTATCTTAAGCATTTTAAGATCTTAGAATGCTTTCACATTAGAATTATGCAGTCAATGTTTATTTAAATTTGCTCATACACTTTTTTATTTTTATTGCAACCCTTTGATTCCTGCACCTCTGAACTGCCAACTCACATCCTTTTTCCTGAAGAAAGCCCTTATGTATTCTGTTATGGAAGGTTTGATGTTGGTGGAACTTATCAATGTTTGTCTAGAAATGGCATTTTCCACATTAAATCTTGAGTAATACATTTGGCTGTATCTAGAACTTTTGGTTGGCAATTGTTTTCCATGTACATATTAAGATAATATTTTACTTCTATCTTGCTTTCACTCTGCTGTTAGAAGTCAATCATGAGCCTAACTCATGCTAATTGTTACTAACTTAAATGTAGCCTGTTTTGAAGATTCCTTTTGATGCTAGATCCTCTTCAGTTCCAAACTATGTGTTTGGATATGGATTTCTTTTTATTTACCTCTTTGGAGTTCACTTTACTTCTTGTATCTACAGGTTGCCACCTTTTGTTGATTTTAGGGAATCTGCATCAATTTTCTTTTAAATATTTTAAAATAGTTTAAATATTTAAATATTTTTTATTGTATTTTCTTTCACTCCTCCTTACTCCAATTAAGTATATGCTAAACCCTTACACTATATTTTAGATAATTTCTTTCTCAAATATTTTCCAATCCTTTTGTCTTTCTGTGCTTTGATTTGAAAACTATGTGTGTATGCTAACTAAACTGGTTAACAATTCCATTCATACAGTTATAAACAATGGATTTTATTTCTAGAATGCATAGTAGCTTCTTTTACTATTTTGCAATATCATGTTTATATTTTCCAGTTTCTTGGTGAAATTAGTCTGTTTTTAATATTCGTATATTTGTGATTTACCCCCACTTTTCTGTAATTATAGATTTCTAGCTTTATTCCATTTGAATGGAATAACACAGATTATATCATTTTGATCTTTTTAAGTTTGTAGAGATTTTCTTAAGGTATAGCTTATGATCAGTCCTAGAGATTATCACATGTTCAATGAGCAGAATGATCATTCTGTTGTCACTGGGTGAAGAGTTGGACAGGTTTTTGTTAGCTATAGCTAGTTTATGATGTTTTTTCAAGCTTTTATTTCTTTGAGCTCTTCATTCTTAGATGTTTAATTAGTTATTCAAAATGAGGAACTGAAGGTGAATTATTATTGTTTAGTTTTATATTTTTCCCTTCAATTCCATAAGTTTTTCTTCATGCATTGCAAGTCTTTATTATTAGGTGCGTATACATTTATGCTTGGTAGTTTTTCCTAATGCCTTGGTGGTGTTATCATTATAAAATGTCAATTTTCATCTCTAGTGGTAAAAAGAAAAAATATGAGATGTTTAAAAGACTTTAAAAGGAGGACTAAGTGAATTAGTCAGTTAACAGCTGCAGGTGAAAGAAACAAGAGACTGTTTTACATGCCACATGTACTTTGAAACTCTGACTTAAATATCATCATATCTAACCACCAGGGCCACTGTGCCCATTTATGTACAAATTTCCATACAGGTAATCCCAACCAATATGTAAGCAACAATTAATTCTCTTCGTGGAATGCCCTCTTAAATCAAAGCTTCCCTACTTTAATTATACCACCTCTTTTCTCTATAGCTAGTGTAAGTTCAATGCAAACAATATATGCTTTCATCACCAAAGGTTTTTTTG
>NW_026002000.1:0-2318 GCF_001458135.2 Marmota marmota marmota | reverse complement strand
TTTTTTTTTTTTTTTTTTTTTTTTTTTGAGATAGTTCTCATCAAGTTGCTTAGGTCCCCTTTAAGTTGAGAAGGCTGGTCTTCAACTTGCGATCCTTCTGCCTCACTCAGCCTCCCGAGTTGCTGGAATTAACAGGCCTGTGGCACTGCAGTCTGGCTGTTAGTGGCTCTTTAACTCTGTGGATGTGCTAGTGATCGGTTTTTAGAGTTCATAATTTCCCCTCAAATTGTGTACAAAACTCTCTGTACGCATTTTTCTGGAGAGTTAGTTTTTCCTACAATTTTCATCAGATTCTTAAACTTGATCCTAAATCTCCTGCACTGTTAAAGAACCACTAGTTGATTTGATTCCCGTCAGTAAGCTTTTTATTCAACAACTCTTAGGTTGAGTTGCTAGCATCCTTAAACAAAACAAAACAAAACAAAACTGTTGCATACTTAGAACCTAGCATGTTAAAGCAGCAAAAATCTTTATGAATGAATTTACTTTGTTGATCTTAATATATTATGGTTCTTGCACTAAGAAGCATAAAGTTAGATTCAGTTAATTATTGGAAAAGAGCGGAGAGGAAGGACACTACCCCCAAGTGTAAGAATTTTAGTGGGTTTGGGAGACTGGGGTCTCTGAATAAACATTGACAGTAATTATTATTATTATTATTATTATTATTATTATTATTGACAGTAATAATAATAATTATTATTATTATTACTATTACTATTACTACTACTACTACTACTAGGGATTGAAATCAGGGGCACTAGACCACTGAGCCATATCCCTAGCCCTATTTTGTATTTCTTTAGAGAAAGAATCTCACTGAATTGCTTAGCGCTTTGCTTTTGCTGAGATTGGCTTTGTACTGGAAATCCTCCTGCCTCAGCCTCCTGAGCCACTGGGATTATAGGCATGCACCATGGTGCCCAGTATTGACTCAGTACTATATCTTTAAGTGCACATTTTTGTTATCATTATAATAATAAATATTTTGTCCACCTTCTAAAAAGGTTGCAGAGATTGTGAAATTAGATTTATGAGTAAATGTTTAAATAGACTGTAACTAAGTATTTCAATAGATTAGATACTAATAAATCAAAATATGAATTTATGTATATAGTATATAAATAGAGAATACTGTTCCAAATTAATAAGTTGGATAGAGACAGTGAAGATAGAAATGTATATTCCTCTTGATAATATAAGCCCTTTGGCCTGGGGGTGTAGCTTGGTAGAGTGCTTGCCTAGCAAGCTTGAGGCTCTCTGGGTCCAATCCCCAGTTTAAAAGAAAAAGCCTCCTAGTATGTTAATCTTACTGAAACTCTCATCTAATTTATCACAAAAAGCCCCAATTGAAGCAAAATTTAAAAATCCTGGGAGCTAGGAAGTAGAATAGTTTTTTTTTTTTTTTTTTCTGGAAATAGTGTTAAAAAAAAATTTTTTTTTGTTGTTATTTTTGGAAATAGCAGTTTGAAGGATGGGTTTTTGTTTTGTATTGAACCCAGAGGTGTTTTAGCACTGAGCTGCATCCCCAGCCTTTTATTTTTTATCTTGAGTCAGAGTCTCACTGGGCCTCCCTAAATTGCTGAGGCTCACTTGGAATTTGGGATCCTCCTGCCTCAGCCTCCTAAGCTGCTGGTATTACAGGCCTGTCAGGGCCTGGCAAAGGATGGGTATGTTTTTATTTCCAGAGGGTAGAATTTGGAATTACAGAAAGATATGTTCAGTTGGCAGCAGCAGTAGAAAATATACCTCAGGAGGGCTGGGGTTGTGCCTCAGTGGTAGAGTACTTGCCTAGGACAGGTGTGGCCTGGGGTTCTATCCTCAGCACCACATAAAAACAAATAATCAACAACAAATAAAGTTTAAATTCTTAAAAAAAAGAAAAGAAAATACACCTCAGGAGAGAAAATGGGGTAGTGTTTTAAGAATAATTGGAATACTAAGAATAAGTCACATTTTCAAGGTTATAAGTAGAAAGAGGCTAGCAAGGATGTTGAGGAAGTATCTATTTTTAGAATATGTGAAGAAGAAATGTTGGGTAATGTCTAAGATAGGACCCTCCCTAGATTATAATTGACAAAAAACCCAATCCAAATTGTTTTGAGAAAAAAAAAAAATTGTCTCCTATAATTAGAAAGTTAGGTGATAACCTTAGCAGTTGCTAGATGTACCTTAGTGGTAGAGTGCTTGATTGTTCTGGACTCAATCTCTAGGATGAGGGGGAAAAAAGTAACGTGACTGTAAGTAACTATCAGATTCAGGGTTCAAACAAAACACTATATATATATATATATATATATATATATATATATTTTTTT
>NW_026001999.1:0-2318 GCF_001458135.2 Marmota marmota marmota | reverse complement strand
ACTTGTCCCTGTTTCAGAATATGTATATATATATATATATATATATATATATATATATACATATATAATTATTATTATTATTATAAAATCATGTTTTTGTATATATATGTTTGCATACATATTTTCATGTGTACATTATTATGAATAATCATGTGTCACCATAATCATGTGTCACCATATACATATTAATTCCCTAATCCTAAACTTAAAACAATCCAAAATGTAATACTAAGCCTAACTTTACCCCTATAACTCAATCTAATTTTACATAAAAGCTTATATGGTATGTGTATTTGACTTATATATTCACTTATGTATATTTGCATACATATTATTATATGTTCATTTATATAATATATCCATAAATTCCAAAGTTAAAAAAAAGTGTATTCCTATGACTCACTGACTCACATTATATCTCTACCTGTTTCAGAACATATATGTTTATATAGCTTTTCATATATAATCCATGTGTAAATTATTATGAATATTTTTGTTTATTGATATACGTATTTCTTACCTAACCCTAATCCTAATCAACCCAAAATTTCATATTAAGTCTAAACTTTTTGCTATATCTAAATGTAATTTTACATAAAAGCATGCATGGCAATAGAAGTATGTATGTGTATTTTGACTTATTTATTCAATTTTCAATGATATATTTGTTTCCTGAAATGTATATTTAATAGTAACCCTAACCTTACCACTATACATAAACTAATTTTACATAAAGGCAATATTTAAATAAGAATATTTATGCATATTTTGAATTATGTATTAAATTATCAATGGTATATTTGCATATGTTATTGTTTTTTATTTATATGATATATAAATTTATCACCATGTTTAAAAATGTGTATTCATAGGATTCACATTATACCCTTTCTTCTTTCAGAAAATATGTTTATGTGTGTTTTATACATGTTTTTACATAAAATGTTAAATTCATGTCCCTTGATATAACTATTTATTCTCTAACCTTAAAACAATCAATAATTTGGTCTGGGGATGTGGCTCAAGTGGTAGCGCGCTCGCCTGGCATGCATGCAGCCCAGGTTCGATCCTCAGCACCACATACAAAGAAAGATGTTGTGTCCGCTGAAAACTAAAAAAAATAAAATATTAAAAATTCTCTCTCTCTCCCTCTTTTAAAAAAATCAATAATTTAATACTAAACCTAACCTTACTCCCATATCTAAGTCTAATTTTATATAAAAGCATGTAGAGTAATATAAATATTTATGTGTAGTTTGATCATATATTTAATTATTAATGGTATATTTGCACATATATTATATATTTATGTATATAATATATTCATACATCCCCAAATTAGAACAGTATGACTCACATATATTCTTCCCTGTTTCAAAACATATGTTTATATATGTTATCATAGACATTTTCTCATGTACATTATTATGAATATTCATGTGTTCTGATATACATAACAATTCACTAACCCTAACTTTAACACAAACCAAAATTTAATACTAACCCTAACCTTACCCCTATAAGCCTAATTTTATACAAAAACAAGTATAATAAGGTAAATATTTATGTGTATTTTGACTTCAATTATCAAGGGTATATTTAAATATGTTATTATATATTCATTTAAATAATATATTCATCATCCCCAAGTTAAAAAAAATGTGTACTCATATGACTCTCATTATACACTTTCATGTTTCAGAAAATACGTTTTATACATTTTTTCACATGTACATTTTATTTTATTTCTTACATACATGACAATAGTGGAATGGATAATTACAATAATAATTATCCATTCACAACAGCATTTTTCATAACTGTATATAAAGTATGTTCATGCCAAATTATGCCATTATACATAAGCTCTATTATTATTATTATTATTATTATTATTATTATTATTACTATTATTATTATTGCATTACAATTCTTAATACACCTTTATACCACAATTTATCATATCTCTGATTGTATGTTGACACCAAATTCACAATGTTGCCTATTGACATATTTATTCCCTTTACCTAACCCTAAAGCTAAATACAAATTTACAAATAAGCATGTAAATCAAAATGAATATATATGTGTATTTTGACTTATACATTCAATTATCAATGGTATATTTGCATATATATCATTATATATTTTTATTTGATGTATCCATACATCCCTAAATTTAAAAAATGAGAATTCCTGACTGATATTATGCCCATTGCTATTTCAGAAGATATATGTTTATGCAGTTAACATATTTTTGCATGTACATTCTTATGAATATTCAGGTTTGCCTATATATATATATATATATATATATA
>NW_026001998.1:0-2318 GCF_001458135.2 Marmota marmota marmota | reverse complement strand
TTAGTGATATTTTTAGGGTTAGGTTTATGGCTAGGTGAAATTAAAATGTTATGTTTAGGGAAAGGGTAAGATTAAGAGCTGGGGTATTATTAGGGTCAGAGTCAGGCTTCAGGTTTGGGTTAGGTTAAGGTTTAGGGTTAAGCCTCAAAATAGCATTAAGGTTATAATTAGGGTGAGGGTAATAAATAGTGTTAGGTTAGGGTTCAGGTTAGGTTTAGGGTAATGGATATGGTTAGGGTTTGTGATAGGTTTAGGATTAGGCCTATGGTTAGCATTAGGGTCAAGGTTATTGTTAGGGTAATTTACAGGGTTAGACGTAGGGTTAGGGCTAGTATAATGGTTAGGATTAAGGCTAGAGTTAGGGTTAGGGTCAGGTTTAGGGCGAGGGTTACACTTAGGATTAGGTTTAGGGTACAGTTTAGGGTTTGAGCTAGGATTTTTGCTATGGCTGACATTAACTTAGGGTTTGGTCTAGGGTTATGGTCATGGTTAGTGTTACGGTTAGGGCTAGGGTTTTCATTAGGGTTAGGGTAATAGGTTTAGATATCAGGTTAAAAATAATGTTAGGTTTACATTAGCGTTAGATTTAGGTTTAGGATTAGGGTTAGGGTTTGAGCGAGCTTAGATTTAGAGTTAGGGTTTGTTTAACTGTTAGTTCTAGGGTTAGGTTTATGTTTAGGTTTAGGGTAGGTTTAGCTTTAGGTCTAGTGTTATCATTAGTGTTAAGTTTAGGGTTAGAGTAATGGATAGGGTTTGAACGAGGGTTAGGGCTAGGGTTAAGATTAGGATTAGGGCTGGGGTTAGGATGAGTGTTAGGCCTTGGGTTAGTGTTAAGGTTAGGTTAAGTGTAAGTGTTAGGGATTTAGCTAGGTTTACGGCTGGGGTGAGTGTTAAGTTTACAGTCTGGGCTAGGGTAGGGTTAGGGTTAGATTTAGGGCTAGAGTTAGCATTAGTTTTAGGGTTATGGTTAGTGAATGGATAGAGTTAGAGATAGGGTTTGGGCTATGGTTACAGTTAGGATTAGGGCTAGAGTTAGGGTGAGGTTTAGCATTTGGCTTAGGTGTATGTTAAGTTAAGGTTTAGGGTTTGAGCTAGGGTTAGGGCTAGAATGAGTGTTAGGGTTAGGGTTAGGGCTAGGTTTAGGGTTAGGGTTATGCTTAGGGTTCAGTTTAGGGCTGTAAGTAGGGCTAGGTTTTGTGTGAGGTTTATGGCTAGTGTTAGGTATAAGGGTAATGTAAGAGCTAGAGTTTTGGTTATGGCTAGATTTAGAGTTCCTCTAGTGTTAGGGTTAGTTTTGGGGTTAGGATAAGGTTTAGAGTTAAGGTTTTTGTTAGGGTAAGTGTCAGGTTTCAGGTTAGGATTAGGTTTAGGGTTAGTTCCAGAATGAGGACTAAGATAAGGTCTAGGGGTAGAGTTAGTGTTTGGTTTACGTTAAGGGTTATTGTTAGGGCTAAGGCTAGGGTTATGGCTATATTTAGGATTAGGTTTAGGTCTAGAGCTAGTGTTAGTGTTAAGTTTAGCTTTAGGGTTACTGGTAGGGCTAGTGTTAGGTTTCGGATAAGGGTTAGGCTCAGGTTTAAACCTAGGTTTAGAGTTAGGGTCAGAATAAGTATCAGCATTAAGTTTAGGGTTTGGGTTAAGTTTTCAGCTAGAATGAGGGCTAGGTTTTGGACTAGTAATAGAGTTATGGTTTTGGGTAGGCATAGAATTAGGGTTAGGATTAGGGTAGCAATAGGGTGAGGGCTTGGCTAAGTGTAAGATATAGGGTTAGAGCTAGGATTAAGACAAGGGATAGGGCTAGGTTAGGGCCAGGGTTAGGGTTAGGGTTAAAGCTAGGTTTAGGCCTTGGATTAAGGGTAGGTTTTGTGTTAGGTTTAGGGATATGACTTATTTAAGAACTGGCATTATGATTAGGGCTAGTTTTAGTGTTAGGTTTAGGTTGAGGTCTAGTGTTAGGATCTTTTTTAGGTTTAGGTATAGTGTAATGTGTAGAGCTAGGTTTAGTGTTAAGGTCAGAGTCAGGGTTAGTATTAGTTGTAGGGTTAGAGATAGGATTCGAATTAGGGCTAGGTTTAGGGCCATGTGTAGGATTAGGGTTTGGTTTAGGTTTAGGTTTAGGGTTAGTGCTATGGCTCCATTTGGCTTGAGGGCTAGGGCTAGGGCTAATTTTCAAATTAGCATTAGTGTTAGAGCTAGTGTAATGGTGTGGTTTAGGCTTAGGGTTAGGGTTAGATTTGGAGTTAGGGTTAGATCTAGGTTTAGGGCTACAGTGAAGGTTAGGGCTAGGATTAGGGCTAGGGTTTGAGTTATTATAAGGC
>NW_026001997.1:0-2318 GCF_001458135.2 Marmota marmota marmota | reverse complement strand
GTAATATCTGTAATACACAGAGGGTTTGAAACCATGATTCTTAATTTATTATACCTGTGCTTTACTCCAGAGGTAAAGGTTTGTTTAAATAGAATAAGTATGATGTGTCAAACCTGTGTCCTACTCACAAACAAATCGCTAGGATCCAATTCATTTAAAGCCATTACATATTCTTCCTCCCACCACTAACATTTCCTTAGTGGGATGACTTCCTTCAGTTAGAAATTGGTGACCAGCAGTTGTTTAAGATACAAGAGAAAAACTTCCATCTAAACAACCTTTAGGGTGCTCTCATGAAACAAATTTTAATTATAATTACTTTTTTAATTAATGGGCATTATTGAAACTTTGAGTGAAAAATAAATTTCCCCTATACCTCTGAACAACCCCTTCATTTCCTCTATGACTAACATCTTGCTTCAGCACATCACATATGTTTAAAATTGATGATACAATATTAGCAAATTATTATTAACTGAAGTCTATAGTTTTATATCAACTTATTCTTTGTGCTTCATGTTCCTGTATGTTTTGAAAAAATGTATGATGATGTGTATTTACTACTATCACTTATCCTTCACCTATTTCTGTCCTCCCCTCTGTAAGTCTCTCTTATTTCTATTCACCGCTATTCATCTCTACTCATCAAACTATAAATCCTCCAACACCTGGTAACCATTCTTCTAGTTTCTCTCAATGATTTTACAATCATGGGAACATCACAGAAGTATAATTTTACATGTGCCTTTTTACGGTTTATTTCTTTCAACATAATGTTTTTAAGACTTATCAAAGTTTATTATTTATCAAAATTTCAGTTTTTTTAAGACTGGATAAATTATTTTGTAAATATACACTACATTTCCAACATCCACTTATTTGGGATAGATATTGGGATTGTTTCTACCGTTTAACTATTGTAAACATTGTTGCTGCTATGAACATTAATGCACAAAAATCTGTTTAGGTCTCTGATTTCAATTTCTTTCACTATGCACCTAGAAGTAAATTTATGAATCATATAGTAATTCTATATTTAATTTTTTTGAGGAATCATGAGATTATTTTCCAGAGTAGCTGAATAATTTTACATTTCTATGAGCATAGCACAAGGGTTTCTATTCTTGCCAATCATTATTGTGTGCATGTGTGTTTATAATAGTCATCCATGCATGTTTAAAATGGCACATCACTTTGGTTTTGATATGTATTTCATTAATGATTAGTGATGTTGAGCATCTTTACATGTGTTTATTGGCAATTTGTATATGTTCTTTGGATAAATGTCTTTTTTTCATCTTTTTTTTTTTTTTGTTGTTGTTCTAGTGATTGAATTCAGGTGTGTTCTACCATTGAGCTGTATCCCCAGAACATTTTATTGTTTCATTTTGAGATAGAGTCTCACTAAGTTTGCCAAGACTGATCTTGAACTTGAACAGTCTGTACTATTGGTGTCATATTTAAGAAACCACTATCAAATTTAGTATCATAAATTGTTACCTTGCTTCTTCTGAGTGCTTTCAAGGGATTTTATACTTTGAGCTGTTATACTAAATCCAGTTTGAGGTACTATTTGTATGAGATATGAAGTAAGGATTCAATTTAACTCTTTTCCATGTGGACATCCAGTTTCTTCAGTACCATTTATTGAGAAGAATGTCTTTTATCCATTAAACAACTTTGGTTCTCTTGGCAAAAAATTCTTCTGACCATATTTGTAAAGGTTTACTTGTGGTCTTTCTCCTACTCTGTTGTTCTTTGGACCTGTGTTTATGACAGTGTCATATTGCATCAATTGCTGGAGTTTTTTAGTAATTGTTGGAAGTCAGGAAATCTGAATCTTTCAACTTTGTGCATCCTTTTTCCAAATTAATTTGGCTATTCATTCCAATTTCAATATGAAATTTTTCATGAAAAGAAACACTTAGAATTTTGACAGTTTTTACAGTGGATGTATAGATTGCTTTGGGTAGTACTGACACCTGACCAATACTGTCTTCTAGTCCATGAACAAGTAGAGCATATCCATTTATTAATATACCCTTTACTTTAGTGCAGAACAGGAATATTTTTTAGTTTTTAGTGGAAAAGCACATTTTCTCCTAGATTATGTCTCAAATATTTCATTCTTTTTTATTCTAGTGTAAATGATTTTTTTCATAATTCCCTTTTTAGATTTATCATTGTTAACATACAGAAGCATAAATTATTTTAATGTATATATTTTGAATTCTATAATTCTGCCACTTGTAAGTAGGATTAACATTAATTCTTCCTTTCCAACATTGTTGTCTTTTATTTCTTTCTCTTGTGTAATT
>NW_026001996.1:0-2318 GCF_001458135.2 Marmota marmota marmota | reverse complement strand
TACATGTTGGTCTGTGAGATATCATGGCTGTGCAATAAATGAAATTGTTGAAATAAATCCATGTCCTTCATCCATCCCAGCAAAATGTTCTAGTCATGTGATATTTTGATTATTGATCTGGAGCAAAGCATGATTGTTATAACCATCCATGGGACAACTGAAGGATGTATGTCACTGGGAAGGGGTGCAAAGGAAGTCCCCTTAAAGGGAGGTGGACCTCAACTCAGGCTGTTAGGGTCCATGGCTGCAGAAAGGAATTTAAGGATGGACCAAAGTGAGGCATGGGTTGATTTTATTGAGAGCAAGGGCAACTCTGAGAGTCAGAGTAGAGGGTCATGATTACAGAGAAACACCGGCGACCTCTTAGCCAGGCATATTTAAGTCTATAGTGCAAAGATGGGATCTAAGAGGGTGTTTTTAGTTTGGTTTTGTGTTGGTAACTGAGTATGATGACCATTAGCAGGACAGGGGACTGGGGTGATTTTCCTTACTTCTTTGTTTTTGATGTGTTGTGCTTTGTGAATTTAAATAGCCCGACACTGGCAGAGCCAAAGAGAAGGTCTGTTGATGGATTTAATGGTGCTTTTTGTGACCTGGCAGTCTGGACTTTTCATCCGTATGAAACTGGGCATGAATCTGGACTTGAAAGCACAGCCACTCTCGTTTGCTCTGCTAGACTCCTTTCTGCCCATCCTTATATCTTCTGTCCTATCTCAGATATAGACCTGCTTTGTTTCTTGGAATATGCATCCAAAAGCAGACAGACACATCCACATGGCCTGTTATTTTCCTTTATTAGAAACAAATGATCAAGCATGCCTCTGCAAGCAAGAAGCTGATGCACCTGCCTGATGAGCATGTTTGAGAGCTCATCCTTCTGTGAGCTGGTCGGGCTCCCAGATGTCAGCGTGAGCATCAGTGCTGAAACCTGGGCGTGGCTGCATTTGGGTGCTATCTGCATACAGATGTAGTAAATAAAGTCATAAAATCAAGAGAGGACCTTCTGAGTCCTCCCATTGAGATGAGCATGGAGATAGATCAGAATTTTATGAGATAAAAATAGAAGGAAGAAGAGCCCACAAATGAGGCTGAAAATGAAATGAGATAGAAGAGGGAAAACAGAAGTGTAAGAGGTGCCAAAAGCAAAGGGTTGCCCAGCAAGGCCGTCAGCACCAACGTGGGTGGTAAGACCTCACTCACAGTGATGTGAGGACCAGAGAACGTTCTCCAGCTTTACAGCAGGGGAGTTGGTAGACTTCAGTTCTTTCAATTTTAGCAGGAATTAGTGGTATAATGAAAACTGGTTGGAGAGTCAACAGGGGATGAATTACAGAGAGCCACCATAGGACTTCAAGTGTGGCCAGGGGTAAGGCTTGGAGCTACTTAGGTAAGCACCTACTCAGAACATTTCACAGAGGGCATGTGGAGACAGAACAGACCCTTTAGATGAGAGAAATTGGAGCATCTTCACATGTGATGTCAATGGACAACAAAGGAAGATGCTGAAATTTAGTGGAGAGATGGGAAGATCATTCATGTGAAGTCCTGAAGGATGTAAGGGCCACGGTGCAGCTTCTCCTGAGGATAGGTAGTTTTGGAGAGGAAGTGAAGCCCTGCTTTTCTCCTAGCAGACCAAAAGGAATTCTTCAATAGGGGAAGCTTTGAGAGTGTCCATAGGGTAACTGTGTGTGTGTGTGTGTGTGTTTGTGTGTGCATAAGGGCAATAATGTCACCTGCTGAAGGTCAGAGGAATAGCCCTTCAGTTGGAAGGTGTGTGAAGAGGGAAACAGGGTTGGAATGTCTATTCCAGACAAAGGAGTGGGTCCAGAGGCCCAGAAGGAGATAATGCCCACATAAGGAACGTGTTCTTCATGAACTTTGCATCTCTTCCCTATTAAAACCAAAGCCCGTCTATCCTTTGGGAAACCACTCCATCCCTTGCTTTCAGGTTTTGTTTCCCTGTGAAGATGCTGCAGGACAAGAGTAGCTGGAAGTTTGACTGGACAGTCCAGGATTCTGCTGGACGTAGGAAGGCAGCTCTGAGATTAGGGAGTTGATCATGCACAGTGCCAATTCGGGTCAAGGACACTTTCTGTCCACAGGCCTTCCCATGAAAGGCTCTCAGAGGTTCAAAGATGAGGAAAACAGCCCAAGCACAGGAGCAGACATGTGGGCAGAGGTGGAGGGGTCCAGGGACCACACGCCTTGTCCTCCAGCCACAGTCCATGGGACCTTACCCTTCATGGTCACCTGTTAAGGAAATAAAGCTTTTATACTGCTGACATATTTATCTTCATAGGACATAAATATGAAACTAC
>NW_026001995.1:0-2318 GCF_001458135.2 Marmota marmota marmota | reverse complement strand
TAGACCTAATCCTAAATCTGGCCCTAACCCTAAACCTAAACCTAGACTTAATTCTAACCATAATCCTAGCCCTAACTCCAGCTCTAACCCTATCCATTATCCTAAACATAACCCTAACCCTAATGCTAACCCTAGCCTTAAACTTAACCCTAATCATAAACCTAAACCTGACACTAAACCTAACAGTTGTCCTAGACCTAAACATAGCTCAATCCATAACACTTACCCTAAACCTAACACTAACACTAACCCTAGGCCTAACCCTAGCCCTAATCCTAACCATAAACCTAGACATAAACTTATCCATTACCCTTAACATAAGCCTAAACCAAACATAGCTCTAAACATAGGTCTAATGCCACCCATTACCCTAACCCCAACTATAAACGTCATGATAACATTAGCCCTAACCCTAAACCTTCTCTAACCCTAACTGTAAACTTAACCCCAGTCCTAACCCTCAACCTACTCTAATCCTAACTGTAAACCTAACCCTAGACCTAACCGTAATCCTAACCCTGGCCATATTCCTAATCCTAGCTAAAACCCTAAGAGTTAAGCTAAATCTAACACTAAACCTAGTCCTAAACCTAAATCTAACCCTATTTATTTAGGCCTAACCCTAAAGCTATCGCTAAAACTAACCCTATCCATTACATAAACCTAAAATAAACACTAAACCTAATGCTATAAATTACGCTAACTCTAACCCTAATCCTAACCTCAACACTAACCCAAACCCTAGCTCTAAACTTATTCCTTACCCTAAGCCAAACTTTCACCCTTATGCTACCCTAGCTCTAACCCTAATCCTTAGCTAACCCCAAACCCTAACTCTGTTACTAGTCCTAACCCTGGCTCTAATTCCATCTTTAACCCTAACCAGAAGCCTAAGCCTAACCATTACCCTTATTCTAACCATAACACTAACCCTAGGTCAAAGCCTGACCTTAACACTAAACCGAACCCTAACACTAGCCCTATCAGTAAACCTATACCTAAACTTAAAGTAACACTAGCACTAGACCTAAACTTGATCCTAAATATAGGCATAACTCTAGCCCTAGTCCTAAACAAAAACCTAGCCGTAGCCGTAAAATAACCATTAACCTAACGCAAAGTCTAACCCTATCCCTAGACCTAACCATAGTACTAATTCTGGCCCTAAAAATAAACTCAATGCTAACCCGAACACTGACGCTTACACTCACACAAACCCTATCTCTAAAACTTATCCTAACCCAAAATTTAAACCTAACACTAGACATGTCTATAAACCCTAACCCAAAAAACTAGCCATAACCATAACCCTAGCTCTTACATTACCCATAGCCCTAACACTAGCCATAAATCTCACACAAAACCTAGCTCTAATACAAGCCCTAAACCTAGACCTAAGCATAACTTTAACCCTAACCCTAGCCCAAACCCTAAACTTAATGCTTTCCCTAGACCTAAGCCTAGCTCAAAATATAATCCTTATCCTAAACATCACCCAAGTTCTAACCCTAACCCTCACCCTATCCCTAATCCAACTGTAACCATAGCCCACATCCTAGCTCTAACTTTATCCATAACCTTAAATATAAACCCCAAACCTAATGCTAACCCTAGCCCTATCTCTAACCATAACCCTAACCCTAACCTATCCATGATTCTAATCCTAACCATTGTCCTATTTGTAACCCTAGCTCAAACCCTAACTCTTACCCTAAACCTAACCCTAACATTAACCCTTTGAGTAACCCAAACCCTAGCCCTGATTCTTACCTAAACCTATGTCTTAACACTAGCACTAAACCTATCCATTACTCTAAACATAACCCTAAACCAAATGCTAACCCTAGGCCTAACCCTAACCCTATCCCTAACACTAACCCTAGACATTACTCTAAACCTAACCTGAACTGTAAACGTAACTCTATCCATTCTCCAACCCTAAACCTAACCTTAATGCTAATTTGAGCCCTAACCTTAAACCTTAACCCAAACCAAACCCTAACCCAGACTCTGACCCTAATAATAACCTAGCTCTATACCTAACCCCTACCCTAAACCTAACCCTTACACTAGACTTAGCCATAAGCCTATCCCTAACAATATCCCTAACCATATCCCTAGACCTGACATTAGCCCTAGCCCTAATCCTAGCCCTAATTCTAACACAGATCCTAGCCTTCATCCGAGCCCAAAACCTAAACTTAATCCTAATCTGAACCCTCACCCTAGCCCTATCCATAAATATAACCCTCGAACTAGCACTAAACCTAGCTATGTAACCCTATCCCTTCCCCTAAAACTAACCCTAACCTTAGCCG
>NW_026001994.1:0-2318 GCF_001458135.2 Marmota marmota marmota | reverse complement strand
GGAGGATGGGAAAGGCAGTGGAGCACAACAGACACTAGGATGGCAATTTGTAAATCAATGGATGTGTAACTGATGTGATTCTGCAATCTGTGTATGGGGTGAAGGTGGGAGTTCATAACCCACTTGAATCAAAGTGTCGAATATGATATGTCAAGAAATTTGTAATGTTTTGAACAACCCACAATAAAAAATTTAAAAAAAAAAGAGGAACAAGCTAACAATATATACATGAAAGTCATCACATATAGAGACAGTCTTTAAAATTGTGAAATGTGATGAGAACACCTAGGGAGTGCATAAGGACAAAAGGAAAAAAAAAGATATAAGGATGGTGTCCAGGAGCATTCCAGTGTTTTAAACTAAGAAGATGAAAAGAACACAAAGGAAAGTGAGAGAAAGCCATGTTCTGAAGGCCAAGGGGAGAAAGTGATTTAAGAAAGAGAAACTACATTGCATATGAAGAGAAATGATAGGTCAAGTAAGATGAGAACTGAGAATGTTTCATTCTTAGGCTGGCAATCTGAAAGTCACTTGGGGAACTTGAACAAAGTCATTTCAGAGGAATGGTGAGGGATGAATGCCACACTGGAGTACATTCAAGTGAGAATGAAGAGAAAAAGGAGAGACAGGAAATAGAGAAAACTGAAGTTTTTGCAAACAAAAATATAAAAATGAGAAGGATGCTATCTGGTAGGGGAGGGGTCTAGATAAGTATGCTTTTAATTTTTGTTTCAAATGGAAGATTTTATAGATTATTCATAGGAAAAAAATCATGTATACAGAAAAAAAATTGGCAACTGCAGGAGTAAAGTCTTTCTATTCCAGTGGTCAAATTTTTTTTTTCTGAAAAGGGCCAGTAGTAAATAGTTTAGGCTTTGTGGGCCATAATAGTCAGCTCTGTCATTGTAAACTGCTGAAGCAGGCATAGCCAATATGTAAATAAATGAGCACGGTTGTGTTCTAATACAACTTTATTTTAAAAATACGAAGCTGGCTAGATTTGGCAGTAGTTTGCCCACCCTGTTCTATCCAATAATAATTTTCTGTATTTGAGTAAAATTCATTTGAACAAAATAGAAAATTTTATACTATGTAACAATGTTCAATGAAAGTAAATCTCTGTTTTACAGTAAGATTCTAGATTAACAAGTTGCTGTTACCCTGTAGGAAGGTTCTTAGATCTGGTCATTACTCTCTAATTAGCCCCATTGTGTTTAATTATTAGTAGTAAGTATGAAGATAAGTAAAATATGCTTAAGATGACATGCAACTGAGAGGAAGAACTTTTTATGATAATAGAAATCTAAAGATAGCAACTGCTGAAATTGCTATGGTTGAAACTGGCATTCTAGAAGAAAGCATACAATAAAAATAAATAAATAATGGTGGCTTTTGAATGTGACAGATTAATAGCATTAATCATTTACCTACTGCTCCACAAGACTGAACCCTACCTCCATTGAAGTGGGAAAGTGTAGCAAAGGGCTAGAGTACAAGTGTGGAGAGGTCAGTAACTAGGCTAAACCCAGAAATACTTGATTTTGAAATAAGAAAAATAGAGTACACCAATACCAAATACACAACTTTTTAAATATTTTTTAGTTGTAGTTGGACACAATACCTTCATTTTATTTATTTTTATGTGGTGCCAAGGATCACATGTGCTAGGAAAGCACTCTACTGCTGAGCCACAACCCCAGCCACAACAGCTTTTTTAGGAGAAGCAATCTAGGAGTGCAGAGTCTGCCAGCAGGAAAATACACATTCTGAGCAGAAAAGAGATCTGGGATCTACATAGCAAGCCTGCATGGGAGAAGAGTTTCCTTGCACTTCCCAGAAGATTCATAGAGTGCTGTAATGTGAAGCCATCTTAAGAAGGGTCCTATTGCCTGAGCTTACCACATAGGAGATCAGAAACACCTGCATTTTTGAAAAAAAATTAGTTGTTGAGGAACCTCTATTTCATTAATTTTTATGTGGTGCTAAGGATTGAACCCAGTGCCTCACAAATGCTAGGCAAGTGCTCTAACACTGAGCCACAATTCCAGCCCCCACATTTTTTATATAATACATTATGGTTTGAATCTGAAATGACCCCCAAAAGCTCATGTATTCAAGGTTTGATCTCCAAAACAGCAATATTCAGGGCTGGGACTTTTAGAGAGTGAATAGATAACTATGGTTCTGACCTTATCAGTGGCTTAATCCACTGATAACTGAATGGATTACTGGATGATGGTAGAAAGTATAGGCAGGTAGGGAATGGTTGGAGATATTAGGTCACTGGGGGGGGGGCTATCCTCAGAGATTATATCCCT
>NW_026001993.1:0-2318 GCF_001458135.2 Marmota marmota marmota | reverse complement strand
CGAATCCAATAACAACTTGAACATGACGCCAGCAGATTGGACTAGTATGTGTAAAGCTGTGCTAAATGGAGGTCAATACCTATTATGGAAGGTTGCCAATGAGGAATTTTGCACGGAGACAGCTAGGCGAAATGCAGCAGCTGGTTATCCTCAGAGAAATCTAGATATGTTGTTAGGAAAAGGAACTTATGAGGGTCAGCTGCAACAAATTGCATATGATCCTGCTATATACTCACAAATTGCTACAGATGCAGTTAGGGCATGGAAGACTTTACAAGGACATGGAGATTTACAAGGTCAATTATCTAAGGTAATACAAGGAGCTAATGAACCTTACGCTGAATTTGTAGATAGGCTTATTCAAACAGCTACCAGAGTTTTTGGGGATACAGAGCAAGCAATGCCATTAATTAAACACCTAGCCTTTGAACAAGCAAATCGTTGGTGCAAGGAGGCCATTAGACCATGGAAACATGAAAAATTTAAACACATATATTAAATTATGTAGAGACATTAATGAACGAGGGCAAGTCTTGGCAGCTGCAGTACTACAGGCTTTAGATGCCAGGCCAAAAACATGCTACAATTGTGAACAAATAGGACATTTTAAAAGGAGTTGCCCCATAGGAGGAGGGTTTAACAAAACTAGGTATCAAAGAAGTAGAATACCAGGTATTTGCCCACAATGCCGTAGACGGAGACATTGGACTAAGGAATGCCATTCTCAAACCACCATAGAGGGTACTCCATTATCAAAAAACGGACAAGGACCAGGTGTTTACCCACGATATCATGGAGAAAAGCATCAGGCTCCATTGCCAAAAAACGGACAGGGGGGCCCAATGCTCCAGGGCCCACAACCACAAATATACGGGGCAATGGAGGAACTCAGCAACACCATCAGGGTAGTGCCCAGGACACATTATCCATTAGATACCTCATCAGACAAACCAGAGGGAGCACAGGGTTGGACATCTGCACCTCTGCCAGAGCAGTACTAACTCCAGAGATGGGAGTTCAAATCATTCCCACAGGGGTAAAAGGACCTCTTCCCCAAGGAACAGTAGGCTTATTATTGGGATGAAGTTCTTCCACTCTAAAGGACTTATGATAAGTCCTGGGGTAATTGATCCCAATTATGAAGGTGAAATTAAAATTATAGCTAGTTCTCCAAAGGGTATATCAGTAATTTCACCAGGAGATAGAATAGCACAGTTATTAATAATACCCAGCCTACATGATAAATTTTCCAGCCATACTATAGAAAGAGGTTCCAGGGGATTAGGATCCACAGGTGTAGATTGGGCTATGCTTTCTTTAAATTTAGATTCTCGCCCAGTGCTAAAACTAAATATTCAAGGACGTGAATTTAATGGGCTACTGGACACAGGTGCAGACCTTAGCATCATATCTCATCAAGAATGGCCGAAACATTGGCCATTACAACAGGCCACTCAAGCGCTTCGAGGCCTAGGAGTGGCAACTAATCCCCATAGAAGTGCAATGGTATTAGATTGGAAGGATCCTGAAGGATGTGAAGGAACTATACAGCCATATGTATTGGATCATCTTCCTATAAGTTTATGGGGATGAGATGTCTTAGATCAATTAGGTTTGACATTAACAAATAACATCAATCCAAATGTGCCCACTATTAGGGCTAGACAAGGTTTTAGGAAAGAAAAAAAGATTAGGAGAACAAGAACAAGGTATAGCAGCACCAATTCAAATAGATTAAGGAATAAATAGACATGGATTGTGTTTTCAGAAGGGGTCACTGAGACAAAAAAAATTACTTGGAAATCAGAAAGACCAGTATGGGTTCCTCAGTGGCCCCTGACTAAAGAAAAGATACAAATAGCCCATGACCTGGTCAAACAACAATTAGTGGAGGGACATATACAACCTTCTGTATCTCCCCATAATACTCCCATTTTTGTCATCAAAAAGAAATCTGGTGAATGGAGATTATTGCAAGATTTAAGAGCCATTAATAATGAGATGGTTATTATGGGACCTGCTCAATCGGGGATTCCTCCATTGTCTGCTTTGCCAAAAACCTGGTATGTTTTAGTTATAGATATTAAAGATTGTTTTTTTTTTTCAATTCCAATTCATCCCGAGGATAGTCCATGTTTTGCATTTACTGTCCCTGCACTGAATCATGAAGGTCCTGATCAGAGATATGAATGGAAAGTACTCCCTCAAGGGATGGCTAACAGCCCAACTATGTGTCAAATTTATGTTAACAAAGCAATCCAGGCACTTAGAAATCAAAATCCTGGACTACAAATATTTCACTATATGGATGATGTATT
>NW_026001992.1:0-8542 GCF_001458135.2 Marmota marmota marmota | reverse complement strand
CCTTTGAGAAGTGTCTATTGTGTTCCTTTACTCCTTTATTGATTGGGCTATTTGGTTTTTTAGTGTGGAAATTTTTGATCTTTATATACTCTTGAAATTAATGACTTACCTCCAATGTGGGTTGCAAGGATTTTCTCCCTTTCAAGAGGTTCAACAGAGCAGTATTGTATGTTAGGCTGCAGAAGCAGTAACATCCTCAGCAGTATCTTACTTTATTTGCTTATGTGAACAACAAGCCAAGGAACCACTCTCCTGGAATACATGGAAAAAGAATCTTTCCACAGGTAACATTATCTTGCCCTCATTTCCGATGTACATAAGAGAAAGTCAGGGTCCTTTAAGATAATATTTATTGGGCTGAGCACAGTGGCACATGCCTGTAATCCCAGTGTCGCAGAAGGCTGAGACAGGAAGATAGTGAGTTGAAAGCCAGGCTTAGCAACTCAGCAAGGCACTAAGCAGTGCAATAAGACCCTGTCTCTAAATAAAATACAAAATAGGGCTGGGGATGTGTGGTCAGTGGTCAAATGTCCCTGAGTTCAATCCCTGCTACTAAAAAAAAAAAAAAAAAGATAATACATATCTGGATGTACAGGGCCAGGCTTGCTCTCATTATTTCATAATTGGCCAGGATTTGGGGAACAGAAATGGACATTCAGGGAATTGGCATTTTACTATCCCCCCACTTTTTAGAATGATATATCTACCTTTCTCTAGGAGACTGGAATTGTGTTGTGTCCTAGCATAGGGTGTCAATTTAATCAGTCCCACTGAAAAACCTTAGAAAATTATCTCAATAGCTTTTCTTGCACAGATATTTCCCATGTGGTTTCAAAATTCACCATGGGGGAATTTAGTATATTCTGTGTTTCATCTTTGGGAGAAGATTTATAGAATCTTGCACAGTATTTCTTCTATAGTCATTCCATGAACTATTCACTGGCATTAACTGTACTTAGTGACTTCATCACATAAATTATAACATGGTTATTCCTGTATGCTGTGTCTTCTGAGTCCTTCCAGAAACTCAATGAACTTGAGTTGCTCCTGGGGTCCTGTGATGCCACTGGATTAGGATTTCTGTGTCTGAAGAGGCTTCCTGGATGCCAGACTCCTGTAATTAACTAGGAAAAACAGACAAAATTGGTTTGGAGTCAATACTGAACTAACCCAAAGCATGGGCAAAGTTGGCTTTTGTGAGAACACTGCTTCTGCTCATTACATTCAGAATTGCTCTTTGGCTACTTTTTTTATATAGGAGAAAAGTGGGCCCTCAAAGTTCAGGGTACCATCCCCTTATCACATTATTAAGTAGTCTGAAGGCAACATTGGAATTTAAAATTTCTTCCAATCTAATGAACTGTTCACTTTTCTCATGGTGAGTTATTTCTTATAGTATGATTCTCCAAAAAACAAAACAAAACAAAACAAAACAAAACCTTCTGGTTATTCCTCTAGGTTTCTAAGAGTAAGACCACAGAGGCCACCAAAATAGCAATAGAAGCTGGGTTCTGCCATATTGATTGTGCTTATGCATACCAAGTAGAAGAGGAGGTAGGACTGGCCATTAGAAGCGAGATTGCAGATGGCACTGTGAAGAGAGAAGACATATTATATACTTCCAAGGTATTGTGTATACAGTGTAAAAATTACTGCAATATGATGTAAAGAAGTGAAATTATGTTAGGTGATCAGTTGTTGGAATGTGATTATTTTTACAATGTTTATTCACATATAAGATCCTGTATCAAAAACAGAGATGTATTATAAATTCCTGTTTGCTGTCTACAAATGTATAACTTTAAAGTTCTTTACTTTTCTGATTCTCCCTTCAGCTCTATGGCTTTGTATTGTTTGTAGAATGAGATAGAGTTATGACCAGATTCTGGATTCATTATCTCCTGGGTGATTTTGTAAAATTTCTTATCATTCTGAATATCTACTTTTACATTTGTCATTATCAAAAAACAATGTAGGACAGTTCCATGGGTACAAAAGAAGATCCAGCTAAAGTATCTTGATTTGTGTCTCACACATATTAAATATTCAAAATGTGTTTCTTTCACTCCTGTAAACAAAAAATATTTATTCTTATCTAATGAAATGAATGGATGAGATACACTAACAATAGCTTTGCAATCTCTATGAATCACTATTCAGATATTAAATACGTTATTGTTTGCTAAAAATATATATCTCTTGATTAATTCCTTCCATAGTTCAAATGTTTTACAAATAATAACTGAAAATATAATCCAGTTCACATGAACTGGTCAGATTGGTAGAACCAAAGACTTAAAGAGATATCATTCTTGTGATCTCAAGTTTCCAAGCAAATGACAAATAAATATCTTAATATGGAGTTAAACAAATATCCAAACTATGTTTCCTTTCTTTAATCTCTGTAGCTATGGTCCACTTTTCATCGGCCAGAGCTGGTCCAATCTTTTTTGAAAAGATCACTGAAGAAACTTCATTTTGACTATGTTGATCTCTATCTTATTCATATCCCGACTGCGATGAAGGTAGGAAATTTACATCATCAAACCTATTTAATTTCAGCAGTCAGCATGACCATCATTACCATGGATGGTTGAATTTAGCTTCAATTATAAAATTATGTAAATAATTTATATGAATTATAGAAAGTCCGAATTATGTCTAAATTCATGATTAGATGTAATCTTCAGAGACATCTCAGTTAATTCATTCATTATGTCTAGATATGGAAGTTTGCTTAGTTTTGGTCTCAGCCTTTTGCACTGGTGGTTCATACGACTTTGGGGCAGTTCAAATACCATGGTCATTAATATTAGAGAGGGTCTCTCCATCTTCCAACATCAAATCTTGAATTGAAACTTGATTGACGATCTTTGGTATACTTACTTACACCCACATGTGTTCAGGTAGATAAAGAAACTGTTTATCTTGTGTCATCACTGAAATCCATTATTGCTGAAGAACAAGCCCATGCATCCTCTGAATTTCCCAGTGAAAGACTTTTCCCCAGGACAAAATATAGGGTCAGGAAATGTAACATGAGCCAACTATGAGACCTCATTAGATGATTAAGAAAATCATATAGAATTATAAATATAAGTATATATATGTAATTACCTATATGTAATATAGATATACATAGATGTATGTAAAGTTGAACATATAGATAATTTGATGTAAGAGAAGAATATAGGAAGCTAAGCACTGAAAGGTATTCCTTACACATTCACATGTAAACACTTTATAAACAGATGAATATAGAGTGATGCTTTACTTATTTCAAGAAGGATTAGTGTCCCTCCCCCTGGATATACCTAGCAGCATTACTGTATGTGGACATATGAATTCAGCAAAGTTACTGTTATGATCACTTCTGTTTCAGCCAGGGGAAGAGCTTTACCCAAAAGATGAAAATGGAAAAATACTATATGACTCAGTGGATCTCTGTGCCACATGGGAGGTGAGTGCCTGAAGGAGTGACCCCACAGGAAGCCAAGAAGGTGACAGTTCATGCCAGCTTCTGTAATTATGGATCTAGAAATCATCATGTTTAAAAGAGGATTTTTGCTAGGGTGGTGGGGAGGAACACATTCCTGGTATGTAACGGAGAGAAATAGAGGAGGAGGACTGATGACAATGAGGACACAACCCTCCTGCCTCCATGTGCAGTCATGTCTGATGCCTGAAGAGGACACAGAGGAATTCTTTTACTGGCTCTCAACACCTTCCCATATAATCTTTACCATTTTTCTCCTCTTCATAATCAATTCATCAGCTTTGTTGTCATTTCTTGACAGTGCTCCTCTTAACAGTTCTATCTTGCCTTTATATTGACATAGTCCATTGTACAAATGCCTCTTCCCAACCCCTTCCTCCCAAGGCCATGGAGAAGTGCAAGGACGCAGGATTGGCCAGGTCCATCGGGGTGTCCAACTTTAACCGCAGGCAGCTGGAGATGATCCTGAATAAACCAGGCCTCAAGTATAAGCCTGTCTGCAACCAGGTGAGAGCCCTGAGCCTCACTGCCATCTCTTATAACACTTCCTTGTTTCTGTATCACTGTCAGGTGTCCATTGGTCCTGTCCTTCTGTTCATTCATATTTGTTGAACAGAAGAGTCTAGATTTAGTGCCACTATCTTGGAGGGTGTGGAGGATTCTCAATTGTACCTGTGCTGGGTGAATCCTTAGTGAAAATGAGGGGAAGAGCTTAGTGCCCAGGTTATGGAAGAATCAGGTGATCAAGGAGGGTGGTTGTTTATCTGACTTCAGGGGCAAGGTGCGCTTATCCTTGAGCAATGAAGGATGACCAGATCCTGGATGGGTGAATGTGCTGTGGGGGGAACTGTGTGTAGGAAAGAAGGTTAGTACATAGGAATAGGCAGTGAGCAAGAAAAGAGTGAACCTAGGAGATCAGTGAACAGGCTCTGTGTGGATGTTGGGTGCCTGAGTCCTTGTTATTTCTTATTTAGGTTCATGAATCCAGAGGCATATATATATAGCAAAAGTAAATCAGAGCTTGTGAAAGTTAAAGGCCTGGGAGGAATGAACTTGTTAATGATGGTACTGAAGTGGATGAAATCTATTTTCATATTAACGTTAGCATTTAGAATATACAGTTGACATCATGCCTGAGCCATTCTTACCTGCTTTCTTCCATGTTTTCTGATACCAAATCAACTGTGCCATCACATGTATTCTGTACATGTTTCTGTCCTCTCACTTATTATTTCACAACTTTCAGTCATGGATTATTGGTCTTTGGTTGGAAAACAGACCATATAAAATTCATAAATTTCATGTAAGTTGATTGATCAGTATAAATTTCTAATATCAATGTTAAAAAATAGAAAATAATTTTAGTATTAATTTTACCCCAATTTTTTAATCATGAAATTTTTTAAACAGAAAATGTGAGAACATGGCACAGGACATCCATATTTTTTAATTTTTATCTAATATTTTTGACATATGAGTTCACTGTAAAATGTTTATTTCTGTGGGTTTATCAGCGTACTTATGTGTAATATCTAAATCTCTTCAAGGTCAATTATACACTAGACTATTCACTTTTAGAAACTTCAGAGAATATCTCCTAGGAATGAAGATGATCTCTCACATAGCACATTTTCATTATTATATCTAAAGTTAATAGTAAGTCTCTCACATCATCTAAATGCAATCTACATTCAAATTTCCCATGGTTTTCTGAAATATCTTTTATAGTTCTTCCCTTTTCCAGAATGCAACTTTGGTTTACATGTTTTTTTTTTTCCTATCATGTTTCTTAAGTTCTTTTCACATAGAATGTTCACCCGGAACATTTTCACATAATATTGAACTAGGATTTTTTTAAAACTTATCATATGAGTTAACTTGTTTTTAGATTTCCATTTTCTGTCAGTTAGGAGTTGGATTTGAATTCCTTATGACAAATCAACACCTTGGCAGTGGAGTCCTCATTACTGGGTTTGCATTACAGTAGAAAAAATTTAAACATATGGCTCAGTGTTGCAAGAATGAATTTATTAGAGTAAGAAAAGGTAAAAGATGAAACTCTCAAAGATGAGAGCGAGTCTTCACAGAGAGGAGAGGGATGTAATTCCCATCCTCCTTGCCAGTTTTATTGGGAGTCACATGGAAGATTTCAGAGTCCCACCTAGTTTCATCTCTTGACTGTTGACTGACAGTGGGGTTGCCTCAGAATTCCAAATCTCCATTGTGCATGTTCTTGCCCTGTAGAAGGGGATTTTCCAGTCAGTGTCACTTTGTCCTACACTGACTGGTTTTAACTGGATCTTGGTCTTAGAGACCATGGTTAGGGGGAATTATTCTAAGCTCCCTGAGTTCTGGAATCTGGTTTTATTGGTTTTGATGAACAAATTTATCCAATGTCACATGCAGAATATCTATCAAATGTCTTCCAAACATGTCCTCATGAGTCTTTGACCAAATTTTTTATTTCTGGCACAATTAGAAGTCCAGGTTTCCATTTTTTTTTTAAGTTAGCTTTTTAAAAAACATTTTCTTTTCATATTAACGTTAGCATTTACTAGACTCAGAAACCTTCTATCTTGTCCACTGCAGGTAGAATGTCATGTTTATCACAATCAGAAGAAACTGCTGGACTTCTGCAAATCAAAAGACATTGTTCTGGTGGCTTTTGGTGCTCTGGGAACTCAACGAGAAAAACGATGGTAATGAGAGCTTGAGGGAATTTACCTAAAATGCTACTGTTTATGAACTACACTTAGTCCTGCAAGACTCAGTTTTTACAATATAACTCTCAATTGATTCTGGTAGAGGGAAAATTTTTCATTTCTGAGAAAATCCCATAAGACACTAATGCTGCTGCTCCAGGGACTGAATTTGAGGATCCCTATTTGGAGTGGTCCCAACAGACCTGTTTTGTGAGTGGGTCCAGTGGTGCTTTCCTGTAAACCCAATGATTTGGGAGGTGAAACAGGATTAGGCATATGGATCAATGGTAGAATACCTTTGGAGTCAATCCACAGTAAACTGCACCCTCCAAAAAAGAGAAACAAATGAAACCTCCTAACTAACTGGGCCTCAGCACTTAAGCACCTCTGTCTTTCCTTCCAGGGTTGACCAGAGCTCCCCAGTTCTCTTGGACGACCCAGTTCTTGGTGCCTTGGCAAAAAAGCACAAGCGATCCCCAGCCCTGATTGCCCTCCGCTACCAGCTGCAATGTGGGGTTGTAGTTCCGGCCAAGAGTTTCAATGAGAACAGGATCAAAGAGAACATTCAGGTATAGAGGAGGGCTGCAGGCATTGAGGTTGTTATGCAGTATTCTTCACAATTATGCTTCATTGGAAACATATAAGGATGTTTTGGGGCAAAGTCAATATCACCAGCTCGTCTTCTGCATGGAAGATTTCAGGTTCTTTCAGAAGTGTGTTCTCTTACTCTACAATGAGACAGGCAATGTAGTTGGATAGAATAGGATAAAACACATAGATTTGTTTTTCAGACCTGCTAGCCATATGTTGTTGTTATGGTTTGAATGTGAGGTGTCCCCCAAAAGCTCACAAGCGAGACAATGCAAGAAGGTTCAGAAGAGAAATGATTGGATTGTGAGAGTCTTAACCCAATCGGTGAATTAATCCCTTTGTAGGGATTAACTGAATGGTAACTATAGTTTTAGGGTGTTTCTGGAGGAGGTGGGAATTGGGGTGTGGCTACGGTGTACATATTTGTATCTGGCAAGTGGAGACATCTATGTCCTTCTGTTCACCATGTGAGCTGTTTCCCCCTGCCACACTCTTCTGTCATGGTATTCTCCTTTGCCCCTGAGGAAGGAAGCTGGTCTCCCATGGACTACGAGCTCTGAAACCCTGAGCCCTCAAATAAACTTTCCCTCCTCCACAATTGTTCTGGTTGGGTCCTTGAGTCACAGCAGAGAGAAAAGCTGTCTAAAACAATTGGGTAACCCTTGCAAGTGGCATCTTTGTATTTGTTTTTATTTTCTGAAATGGGAATTCGGATCAGGTGATTTTTATTTCATACGTGATGATTTTATTTTACACTTCCCCCAATCCTCAATATATTTTAATATTCATATATTTATTCACTTTGAGTTTTTTCACTTGTTGACTATCAGTATATGCATTGTCCATTTAAATGGGTTGTTTATGTTTTCATTTTCAAGTAGGAGTACTTTTTTTTGAACTATTACTTAGAGCAATTTCAAAACAAACCACCCTTAATATTGAGGTTAGTTCAAAGAGCATTTGTTTATCTCATGATTCTTTGGTTTGACTCTTTGCCTTGGCTCAGCCTGAACTCACGAATGTCTTCCAGCTACACTGGATGCTCCTGTTCTGTAATGAACTCTTCTATGCATCTGCAGAACAGTGTGCTCCCTCTGCTTCGGTCCTGCTTGCTCTGTTCTCTGGGGTGTTTGAGCTCCCCTCCATAGAACTTCACATCTCCCTGTTGACAACCCTGACTTCACCTCATCACATAATACTGTTCCTAGGCAGTGAATGGATCCTTGCAGAGCCTCCTCATGCCTATGCTCAGAGTGGGCACATCATTGCTTCTGCCAAGTCCTAATGGCCACTGTAAGTTATAGACAATGCAAGACTAAAGAGATGAGGAAATAGACACGGCCTCTTAGTGAAAGCAGCTGCAAATTCACATAGGAAAGATTTTTGGAAACTGGGAGTTGTTAATTATTGGGCAAATAATTTTGCAAATTGACCACTTTATATATTTTGGATACTGTTTTTCAGATTCAGATGTATCTGTTGAAATATGTTGTCCCACATTCTGCTTGTGCCTTCATTCTCCTTTTTTTTTTATTTTTTAATTTTTTATTGTGGGTTGTTCAAAACATTACAAATTTCTTGACATATCATATTCCACACTTTGATTCAAGTGGGTTATGAACTCCCACCTTCACCCCATACATAGATTGCAGAATCACATCAGTTACACATCCATTGATTTACAAATTGCCATACTAGTGTCTGTTGTGCTCCGCTGCCTTTCCCATCCTCCACCCTCCCCCCTCCCCACCTC
>NW_026001991.1:0-2319 GCF_001458135.2 Marmota marmota marmota | reverse complement strand
CTTGAAACCTAACGTGAACCCTAACAGAAATCCTAAACCTAAACCTAACCTAAAGCCTAACACTAACCCTAACCCTAACCATAACACTAACACTAACCCCAATTTTTACCGTAACTCTAACCCTAAACATTACTGTAATAGTAACCCTAACAGTTACCCTAATAGAAACCCAACCCTAATACTAATCCTAACCCTAACCCTAACCTTAACCCTAACTATAAAACTAACCATAACCTATTCTTAACCCTAAACCTAACCTAACCCTAAACCTAAACCTAACCCTAAAACTAAACATAACCCTAAACCTAAACCTAACCCTAACACTAACTCAAACTCTAATCCTAACCCTTAGCATAATTCTAAATTTAAATCAAAGCATAATATTAAATCTAACCCTAACCTAACCCTAACCATTACCCTAACCTGAATCTTAACTGTGACTGAAAACCTAAACCTAACCCTAACCCGAACACAAATCCTAACCCTAACACTAACACTCACAATAAAACTAACCTTAACCTTAACCCTAAAACTTAACCTAACCTTAACTCTAACCCTAACACAACCTCTAACTGTAACCATAAAGCTAACCATAACACTTACCATCACCCTAAATCTAAACCTAACACAAACCCGGACACTAACTCTAACACTAACCTTAAAACTAATCCTAACCCTAAACCTAACCCTAAACCTAACTTTAACCATAACCCTAACCCTAATCATAACTCTTATGTTAACTCTAACACTAAACCTAACACTAATATTAACCTTAAAACTAACACTAGCCCTAGCACTAAAACTAAACCTAACCCTAAACTGAACCTGAACTTTATCCTTATCCCAAACACTACCCTAACACAAACCCTAACCCTAAACTTTACCATAACAGTTACCCTAACCCTAAGCCTAACCCTAACCCTAACACAAACCCTAACACTAACCATAACAAAACCCTAACTTAATACTAACACTAACCCTATCCTAACTCTAACCCTAACCTAACCCTCACCCTAAAAATAACCTTAACACTAAACCTAACCCTATCATTAACACTAAACCTAACCCTAACCCTAAATCATACCCTAACACAAACCCTAACCCTACCCCAATCCTAACCTAATTCTAACCATAACCCTAACCCGAATCCTAAATGTAACCATAATCTTAACAAGAACCAAAAAACTAACCCTAACACAATTCCTAAACCTAACCCTAATACTAAATCTGTTACCCTAAACCTAACACTAACCATAACCCGAATCCTAACCCTTACCTAAAACTAAACTTAACTGTAACACTAACCCTAACACTAACCCCAAATCTAACCCTAACCCTAACCCTTACAATAACCCTAAAAATAATACTAACCCTAACACTTACTCTAATCTTAAACCTAACTCTAATCCTAACACTTACCCTAACCCTAAACTTAACTCTAACTATTACACTAAACCTAACCCTCAGCCTAACTCTAAACCTAACCCTAACAAAAACCCTAACCCTAACCCTAAAACAAACCTTAACCCTAACTCTAACCCTAACCCTAACCCTAACCCTAACGCTAAACCTAACCTAATCATAACCATAACAATAAAAATAACCCTTAACCTAACACTATCATAACCCTAACTATAACCCATATCCAAAACCTAAGCCTAACCCTTATTCTAAACCTAACACTAACTCTAACCATAACCCTAACCCTAACCCTAACACTATCCTAAATATAACTCTAAACTTGAACCTAACCATAACCCTAACCCTAAACCTAACACTAACTCTAACACTAACCCTTTCCCTAACTCTAATGCAAACCCTAACCCTATCCCTAACTCTTACTCTAATCCTAACCCTAAGCCTAACCCTTACACTCACCCTATCCCTAACACTACCCCTAACACTAATTCTAACCATAAATCTATCCCAAAGCCTAACACTAACCCAAACCCTAATGCTAAATTTAACACCAACACTAACCCTAATTGTAATTCTAATACTAACCTTAAAAAATCCCTAACCCTAACATTATCCCTAACTCTAAAACTAACACTTAACCTATCCCTAAATCTAACACTACCCTAACACTTACCCTAACCCTAAGATGAATCGTAATCCTTAACCTAACAATAACAATAACCCTAACCCTAACCCTAACACTAACCCTAATGCTAATTTAACCATAACCCTAACCCAAATTCTAGCCCTAAACCTAAAACTTAACCCTAAACCAAAAAATTACCTTAATCCTAAACCTAACACAAACCCTAACACGAACCCTAAACCTAACCCTAAATCGAACCCTAACACAAACCCTTA
>NW_026001990.1:0-2319 GCF_001458135.2 Marmota marmota marmota | reverse complement strand
GTCTGGTTCAAAGGACGGATTTCAAAATACCTGCTGCCTTCTCCCCGATGGTATTTCTCTAGCAGCATTTGAAGCGTCCCTAGGAAGACTCAGAGATAGTTTATAAAAACACTTCTCTATGTCATACCTGGGGGTTCTGCCACTGTGGTTTGATAATGGCGAGCAGGTTAGTGGTGAAATTTCCAACGTGAGGATAATCCCAGTTTGCACAAGCAGGTCGCATCGGAGCTGCACGCCTCTCTCTGTTCAGTAGATTATGCATGCTTTTCTTGACCCCAGTGTGCGCTGAGGTTAATGGTTTAAACTCTTTTTAAAATTATTTTTATATCTTCATGACACTAGACTGTATTTTGATATATTATACATATGTGGAGTATCACTTATTCTAATCAGGATCCCATTTGTGTGGTTGTCCATGATGTGGAGCTACACTGGTTGTGTCTTCACGTATGAACATGGGAAAGATCTGTCTGATTCATCCCACTGTCTTTCCTATTCCCATCCTCCTCCCTTCCCTGCATTCCCCTTTGTCTAATCCAATGAACTTCTACCTTTCCCTCCTACCTCTTATTGTGTGTTAGGATCCATGTATCAGAGAGAATATTCAGCCTTTGTTTTTTGGGGATTGGCTTGTTTCACTTAGCACGATAGTCTCCAGTTCCATCCATTTACCAACAAAGGCCATAATTTCATTCTTCTTTATGGCCGAGTAATATTCCATGGTGTATATGGCTGAAT
This sequence comes from Marmota marmota marmota, assembly GCF_001458135.2. NCBI lineage: Eukaryota > Metazoa > Chordata > Mammalia > Rodentia > Sciuridae > Marmota > Marmota marmota. Next base: position 1,581 of record NW_026001990.1, on the reverse strand, counting down.
AATATTCCGTTGTGTATATACACCACATTTTCTTTTTCCACTCATCTGGTGAAGGGCACCTAGGTTGGTTCCATAGCTTGGCTATTGTGACTTGAGCTGCTATAAACATGGATGTGGCTGCGTCCCTGTGGCATGCTGATGTTAAGTCCTTTCTTAAGAGAAAGCAAAGAAGAAAAGCTACTTTTTGGGTGGCGACCAAACTTCTTGCTTCCTACCATCCAACCAATTTGCCAACCAACACACCATCCATCTGACCTAGTAGATTATTTATTGCCAGTGGATTTAGAGATAAAAATATGTATCCCTTGTCTTCCATGAAGGTCACAGTGAATCTTATTACCAGGGCTTTCAAACACTCTACCACACAGTTCATTCCCTTCATATCAAAATAAAAATGTATGTACACCTGTGCACATTTATGATTCAAATTCATGTAAACACTTTTAAAATATGGTAGCATCTGTAAAGCACCACCCCACCCACCCCAGACACTTTCCTTTTTCATCTGAGAGATTCTGTGACTTGAGGCAACTTGAAAAGCCTTTGTCTAGATGTTGCACCAATATTGATCTCTCTCTTCCTGGGCTTTTGCAATTTCAGGAATATGTGAGAAACGGTCTTTTATACCACCCTTGCGTTTTTTTTCCAATCTACCGTGGTATTCGCTATCTACACGGTGTCGGAAAGAAACCATTTCTGCCTTTGGTCGCGAATTAATTTTTGCCTCAACAAATGACACATACCAGTAGGTTTTATTTGCTCGTGAAAATAAATTTAGACAGTGCAACGATGACTCAGTGGATTTTAAGACGGAAAATATCATGCGTGGCAACTGTGTGGGTCTGCCCAGAAGAACACGCCCCTGATTTCTCTCTCTCTCTCCCTTTTTTTTTTTTAATGTGCCAATTGACCCCTTCAAGGCAATTGGACGATTTCTAATTATTCGTGGCGCAGGTTAACTTCCTTGGGACATGGGTAAAAGCGCACCTTTTAGAATCCCTTCACCTTCCCAAACAAGTCTTGGTCAGTATCTCCACTGTTTGGATATGGAAGCGAAACAATTCACAGTCTGAGTTCATGTTTTCTAAGAAAAAAATGAACAAGAATTTGGACTCTGGGAGCCTGCATGGTGGTGCCATTCAACCTCAGTGTGTGAATACATTAAAATTCCCTTCAATGGAAACAAACACTTGCAATTGAGAGAAGGAACCACCATAATGTTATTTAAATGGAGCGTAGGCTCCCTGTTTAATAATGGATGGTCTGAAATCCTAGATAAAAAGGATTGATAAATAATACAAGAGAACCCAGACCATCCTCCTTCCCCGTCGCTCTACAGAGACCTTGGCTTCCATCGGGAAATCACCCAGCATCCAGCCGGGCTTTGCTTATTTATTTACTTATTGCAAATTACGTCTTTTTCCTATGAGTTTTCCTGCGGAAGTATTTTCTCCCTTCCTAGGTCTGGATGCATTTTAGTTTTGGGTGGAATACTGAAACATCAGTTTAAAGGCTTACTGGGAAGTATTTGCCAATCTGGAGAGGATAAGAAATTTTGTAAAAAAAAAAAAAAAAAAAAAA
>NW_026001989.1:0-2319 GCF_001458135.2 Marmota marmota marmota | reverse complement strand
TTAGGATAAGGTATAGAGCTAGGGTTTTTGTTAGGGTAAGCATCAGTTTTCGGGCTAGCATTGGGTTTATGGTTAGGGCCAGAATTAGAAATAGGGTTAGGTCTAGGGCTAGGGATAATCTTTGTGTTAGGTTAATGGTTATTTTAGGGCTAGGGCTAGGTTTTTGATTAGTACTAGGGCTACAGTTGTGGCTATTTAGGTCTAGTTCTAGTGTTAGGTTAGGTTTAGGTATAGGTTTACTTGTTGGGCTAGTGTTAGGGTTCGGTTTAGTGTTAAGGTCAGGCTTTGACCTAGGGTTCGTGTTAGGGTCAGAATAAGGGTAAGGTTTAGGCTTAGGCTTCTTGTTAGGGTTAGAGATAGAATGAGGGCTAGGTGTAGAACTAGTAATAGAGTTAGGTTTTGGGGTAAGCTAAGGATTAGGGTTAGAACTAGGGTAGCATTAGGGAGAGAGTTTGGCTTAGGGTAAGGAATATGTTTAGAGCTAGGGTTTGGGTTAGTGTTAGGGTTAAGGTTAGGATTAGGGTTAAAGCTAGGGTTGAGGCTCAGATTAGTGCTAGGTTTTCTGTTAGAGTTAGGGCTGTGGCTAATGTAAGAACTAGCTTTATGGTTAGGGATAGTTTTAGGGTTAGGATTAGGGCTAGGTCTCTTGTTTCAGTTAGGTTTAGCGTTAGGGTGATGTTTAGAGGTAGGGTTAGTTTTAGGGTCAGAGTCAGGGTCAGTATTAGTTGTAGGGATAGGGTTAGGACATGGTGTAGTGTTAGGATTTCATTTAGGTTAAGGGTTAGGATTAGGGCTCTAGCTCAGTTTTGTTTTTGGGCGATGGCTAGGGTTAGGGCTAGTTTTCAAATTAGAATTAGAGTTAGGGCTAGTGTTAGGGTGAGTTTTAAGTTTAGAGTTAGGGTTATATTTAGAGTTAGGGTTAGTTCTAGGTTTAGAACTATGGCTAGGGATAGGACTAATGTTAGGGCTAGAGTAAGGGTTAGGCAATAAATAAGGTTGGTACTAGATATAGGTCTAGGGCTAGTGTTAGGGTTAGTCTTAGGGATAGGGTTAGAGTTAGGGGTACAGTTAGCAATAAATTAGGGCTAGGATTAGAGCTATGGTTAGTGTTAGGATTAGGCCTATATTTAGGCCTAGAGTTTGTGTTAGTGATAGTGTTAGGGTTAGGTTAGGGGAAAGGATGTGGTTATACCTAGGTTCAGAACTAGGGCGAGGGTTGAAATTAGGGTTTGGGCTAGGGTTGGGGCTCGAGTTAGGATTAAGGCTAGTTTTAGGGCTAGGATGAGAGCTCAGGTTTATGTTAGGTTTAAGGCAAGAATTTGGTAGAGTGCTAATATCATGTCTAGTGTTGCGGTTAGGGATATTTTTAGAATTAGTTTTATGGCTTGGTCTAGTTTAAGGGTTATGTTTAGGGTAAGGGTCAGGTTTAGAGCTAGGTGTGTTATTTTAGAGTCAGTGTCTTGCTCAGAGTTTGGGTTAGTTTTTGATTTATTTTTAGGGTTCAAATTAGCGTTAGGGTTAAGATTAGAGTTAGAGTAATTGATAGGGTTAGGCTTAGTGTTCAGGTTAGGTTTAGGTAAGGATAAGGTAGTGTTAGTGATAGGTTTAGGGTTAGGCCTAAATGGATAGGGTTAGATTTAGGTTTAGGACTAGAGTTAGTGTTAGGATTAGCATAACTCTTAGGGTTTGAGCTAGAATTAGGACTATGGCAAGGGTTACATTTATGGTTAGGTCTAGGGTTAGGTTTACAGTTAGGGTTAGCGTAGGTTTAGGGTTGGGACTAGGGTTAAGATTACAGTTAGATTTAGAGTAGGTTTAGGGTTAGGGCTAGTGTTATCATGACATTTATAGTTAGGGTTAGGGTAATGGATGGGGTTAGAGCTAAGTTTAGAGCTATTTTGGGTTAGGCTTATGTTGAGGGTAATGGATAGGTTTAGGTCTAATGTTATGGTTAGGTTAGGGCTAGGGTTAGGGTTAGGGTTAGGGTTAGGCCTAGGGTTATTGCTAGGATTAGGTTTAGGTTAAGTGTTAGGGTTTGTGCTATGGTTAGGGCTAGGGCGAGGGTTAGAGTTAGTGTCAGGTCTAGGTATAGGACTAGGGTTAAGTTTATGGCTAGGGTTAGCATTAGGTTTAGTGTTATGTTTAGGGTAATGGATAGGTTTAGAGCTAGAGTTAGGGCTAGGATTATAGTTAGGATTAATTCTGGAGTTAGGTTAAGGGATAGGGCCAGTTTTAGGGCTAGTGATAGGTTTAGGGTAATGGTTAAGCTAGGGTTACGGTTAGGGTTAAAACTAGGTGTAGGGCTCAGTTTAGGGCTAG
>NW_026001988.1:0-2319 GCF_001458135.2 Marmota marmota marmota | reverse complement strand
CACTGACAAATTTGTAAACACATGTGACTGATACAAATTGAACCAAGTGAATATAGAAAGCCTAAACAGACTAATATCTAGCAACGAGATTGAAGCTTCAATAAGAAATCTGCCAACAACAACAAAATGCCTTAGCCAGATGGATTCTCAGTTGAGATCTAGCAGACTTTTAAAGAAGAACAACAATCCTCCTCAATTTATTCCAGGAAATAAAAATGGATGTAACACTCTCAAACTCATATTATGAAGCCATTATAATCCTAGTATCAAAAATAAACAACAATACACCAAAGAAAGAAAAATGCAACACTGATATCTCTGATTAACATAGATGCAAAAATCCTTAATAAGATATTAGTAAACCATTATATTCTGAAACACATTAAGAAGATTGGACACAATGAACTAGTTGGATTCATCCAATGGATGCAAGGATGATGATATTTATGTACTTCAATGTAATTCACCACAAAAAAGAAAGAAAGGACAAAAATAACATGATCATCTCAATAGATGCAGAAAAATCCTTTGACAGAATCCAACATTAATATTAAAAATACTGAAATAGAAGAGATAGGAGAAATGTACCTCAATATCTTAAAGACTATATACTAAAAACCCAAAGCCAATTCATATTTAAAAAAAGAAAAGAAAGAAAAAAGAAAATTTTTTTCTCTAAAATTAGGAAAAATACAAGGAATTTCTATACTCCTATTCAATATATCTCTTGAAACTTTATCCAGAGCAATTAGATAAGAGAAATAAATTAAAGAGGTACAAATAGAAAAAGAAGTCAAATTTTCTGTTTGCTGATGACATTATTTTATACCTTGAGGACCAAATAAACTTCACCAGAAGTCTTTTGGATTTGATAATCAAATGCAGTGAAGTAGCAGGGTAGGAGATCAACATAGAAAAATTAACAAATTCCTTATCTCCAAAAATGAATCTTCCAAGAAAAAAATAAATAAACTATTCTATTTACAATAACTTTAAAATGAAATAAAATGAAAAAATCCAATCAAGAATGTGAAAAACATGTACAATAAAAATTATAAAACCCTCAGGAAAGAAATTGAAGAAGACCTTAGAATATGAATAGACATACCATGTTTATGGATAGGTAGAATTAATATCAAAATATCCAGGTCACCAAAGTGACCTACAAATTCAATGTAATCCCTATCAAAATACCAATGATATTCTTCACAGAACTGGAAAAAAAAAAACAGTCCTAAAATTTATATGTAAAAGACCTAGAATAGACAAAGGAATCCTAACCAATAAAGTAAAGGTTGGAAGCATCACAATCTCTTATCTATAATTACACTACAGAGCTGTAGTAACAATATCAGCATGTCATTGGCATAAGAAAATAAATGAAGACTAGTGGAATATAATAAGAGTTAGAGATAAATCCACATACATGCAGTCACCTGATCCAAGAAAAAGGTGCCAAAAGCATATGATGGAGAAAAAAACAATAGTCTTTTTAACAAATGGTCTTGCAAACACTGGAAAACCATTTGTAGAAGAATGAAACTAGATTCCTATCTTTTGCTCTGCACAAATCAATTCAAGGTAAATCAAAGACCTAAGAATTAGACCAGAAACAGTGAAACTGCTTGAAGAAAAATAAAAAGACAACACTACAACACATTGCTGATGGTGCTTACTTCTTTAATAGGACTCCTAAAGCTCAATAAACAAGGTCAAGAATCAATAAGTAGAATAGCATTAAATTAAAAAGCTTCTGCACAGAAAAGAAGTGAGGGTGATGAGAGAGACTACAGAAGGTTAGAAAAAAATTGCCAGCTACTCTTCTAAAAATGATTAATCACCAGAATATATAAAGAACCCAACAACTTAACACCATAAAAACTAATAATCCACTAAACAAACATGAAAAATATCCATTTAGACATTTCTCAAAAAAAAAAAAGAAAAGAAAAAAAGAAAAACAAATGGCCAGCAAATCTATTTAAAAAATGTGTTCAACATCTTTAGCAATCAGGGAGATACAAATCAAAACTACACTGATATTTCATCTCAACACAGGTGAAATGACTATCATCCAGGATATAATATTTGCTAGGCACAGTGCAGCATGCCTGTAATCCCAGTGGTTCAGGAGGCTGAGGTAGGAGGATTCCAAATTCAAAGCCACCATCATCAACAGCAAGGTGCTAAGCAACTCAGTGAGACCTTGTCTGTAAATAAAATGCAAAAAAAGGAGGAGGGCTAGGGATGTGGCTCAGAGGTTGAGTACCCCTGAGTTCAATCCCTGGCACACCCTCCAAAAGAATACCATATTTATAA
>NW_026001987.1:0-2319 GCF_001458135.2 Marmota marmota marmota | reverse complement strand
GGGATCAGTGTGATTTTGGCCTGTATCTCCCTGATTGTTAGAGTTGTGGAACCTTTTTTCCTATGATTGTTGGCCACTCACATTTCTTGTTTTGAGAAATGCCTCTTTAGGTCATTTGGCCATTTATTGAGTAGGTTGTTAGTTTTTTAGGTGTTATGCTTTTTAGTTCTTTATATATCCTTGTTATTAATTCCTTATTGGAAGAGAAGCTGGCAAATTCCTTGTCACATTATGTTTACCAGATCTAGAAGTTTTCTGGTGAAGTTTTTGGTTCCTTTAAGCATCAGTCATCAAAGATATTTGAACTTATTCTTGTCCTATTTGTATCCCTAGAATTTCCTTTTCTTGCCTGATTGCTCTGGCTACACTCTCAAGACCGATCCTGGATAGGAGTGGTGAGAAGGGAGATCCTTGTCGTGTTTCTGATTCTGGAGGCAATGCTCAGTATGACGTGGGCTTTGAATTTCTCACATAGGGATTTCATGATGCTAAGGTGAGTTCCTTCTGTCCCTAGTTTCATCAGAGTTTTGTTTGGTTTTGTTTGGTTGTTTGTTATTTGCAGTGCTGGAGATTCAACCTGGGGCCTACACATGCTAGCCATCGTTAAACCACTGAGCCAGTGAATGGGTGCTGGATTCTGTCCCCAGGGTTTTCTGCATCTATTGAGGTGATCATGTGATTTTTGTCTTTGGTTTTACTTATGTGATGAACTCTGCTGACTGATTGGTGGGTATTGACCCAAGCTCGCATCCTGGGTTGAGTCTAACTTGATCGTCGTATGCAGTCTTTGTTAGGGTTTTGAATATGGTTTGCTATTATTTATTACAAATTTTGCATCTATGTTCATCGTGGAAATTGGTCTACAGTCTTATTTTCTTCGTGTGTCTTTATCTGGTTTTGTGATCCGGGTAACATTGGCGTCATAGAGTAAGTTTGGTAGCGCTGCCCCCTTCTCTATTTTACAGAACAATTAGAGGAACTTTGCATTGGTTTTTCTTTAAAGGTCTGGGAGCTGAGAATCCATCTGGTCCTGGGCTTCTCCTTCTGTGAAGGTTTTTTGTTACTGCTTCACATGATATTGGCCTTTTTAGGTTTTCTATAATACTCGGTTCCTATTTGGCAGGTCCAATGTGTCTAGGAATATGTCTGTATGTTCTATGTCCTCCAATTTATTAGAATATAAGTTTTCAAAATAATCCTGAGTGATCCTCTGGATTTCAGCTGTGTTTGTGCTGATGTGTCCTCGTCCACCTTTGGGTTTGCCCTCTGGTTATTTTGGTCAGTCTGGCCAAGGGTTGGTCAATCTCGTTTATCTTTATGAAGGCTGACCCTTCGTTTCATAGATACTGTGAATTTGTTTAAGTCTCTATTTCATTATTTTTTTGTTCAGAACTTATTATTTCCTGTCTCATTCTGATTCTGAAGCTCACACAGCCTTCAGGTTCCACTTGGTACTCGAGGCGTGTCTTTGTCAGGGCGGGGGTGGACACCAGGACCTCGACACGGGGAGCCGTCACCCAGCCCCACCCAGTGGGACAGCAGCTGGTCTCTGCTCTTCACACTGTATCTGCTGAGGGTTGGCTTGTTGTTGAGGCAGGACTCTTGTGCTGCCCAGACTGGACTCCTGGACTCAAGACGTCCCTGGGCTCCTGAGCCTCTGAGTAGCTGGGACCTCAGGAGCCCAAAGCCTCACTAGGCCCCACAGGGCTTTGAAAGGGGAGCTTCTCCCTCTCTGTGCTGTCCACTTCCTCCTCTGAGATAATGGACTGTGGGAGGAGTCGGCCACTGGGCACCAGGAGCAGCAGGTTTGGTGGGAGATGTAGTGCCCTCCACCCCTGTCACAAGGGCCCCACCCTGGGCTCTGCCTACTCCTGTGGCCACCTGCAGAGGGCTCATCCCTCCAGGCTTAGGGAGCCCTCAGCACTGAGCAGAGTTGAACTTCCACGGCATTCATGAAAGACACAGGTAACACAGCACCATGAAGCACCTGGGGTAGAAAGACAGATCATCCAGAGCTGACGGAGACAAATGTGCACCCTGGTCTCTGAGCGGTTATCTAACTGAATCTCTCAAAGTCGACACAGCAAGTCAGCAACAAGAACGCAATAATGTCATCAGCTAGAAGAGGATGTTTTACTCGTTTCAATTATAGTAGGAGAAGGAGGAGATGGATGGAAACAGTGAATCCTTAAAAGGTATTACAGAGACCAGCCCAGCACAGGGGCCCAGGGCTCTAACTCCAGTGACTCTGGAGGCCAAGGCAGGAGGATGGCAAGTTGAAGGCCACCTGGGGAACTGAGGAACCTCATGACTCAACAT
>NW_026001986.1:0-2319 GCF_001458135.2 Marmota marmota marmota | reverse complement strand
GAAAGTCCCCAAATGTGCACACTGAGACCCTTGATTCCACACATCTGTGGAATCCACACATCTTTTTGAGAATATCCAATCCCTCTTCATGGAGACTTATGTGACACCATTGGTGTAGGATTTTGGGTTAAGCGGGACTCTGACACCCAGGGATTTTACTCCCTTCTGATCTGCTCTGGTTTTTCGTCTGTTTGTTGGCCTTGAGTTTGGCAATCCCTCTAATTGTCTGTGTTGATTATTTGTATCCATTACTGGCCCCTTTAAGACATGGGCAACACTGTCTCAATTTCAACAATGGTCCCTTGGAAAAGATCCTGGCTAACTGGGAGATGCATAGCTATGACTAAAGAAAAAGATGTTTTATTGTAACAAAGTCTGGTTGATGTATGTTCTGGATGGGGAAGAAAGGTGGCCATTGTCTGGTACTCTGAATTTTCATATGACCTTGCAGTTGGAGCTGTTCTGCCAGAGGTCAGGAAAATGAGAAGAAATCCCACATGTGCAAGCTTTTATATTGCTACATAGTAAGGATTCTGAATGTCCAGGGACTAAGTTGATGGTGAAGAGAAAGGCACAGCTCCTAGTGTTTGAGGATAGCAGAAAGTCGGTAGAGAATGCTGAGGAGGATTTGATAAACTTAAATATAACAAACCCCTTCAATCCTAATTCTAACCTGGTGCCTAACCAGCAGGCTGGCCTAGAACCATCTATGGCTCCCACTAGCTCTCCTAGTTCCATAGGGAGCCTTTCACATGAAGGGAAAGTGGAGGAAAAGGGGCGGCCGCTTGGCATCACAGGGCTTTGACTCTGGGTCAGGGACTCTCTCCCCATCTAAAACCCACCAGGGCACTCCTTTTGGCTGGGGAGCACCTGTTGCCAGCAGGTCAATTCCCTCTAAGGCAATACCCCATCAGCATAAATAAACTGGGGCAACCAGTGGGGTATTACTGGGCTTCTAGTCCCTTCTCAATCTCTGACTTGATGAACTGGAAAAATTCAAACCCAACCTATTGGGAAGCCTCAGAAAATGGCTAAGTTATTTACTAACATTTTTGCCACTCACCACCTCACCTGGGCAGACAGACTCTGCTTAACATGTTATTCACGGCTGATGAGCACAACTAGAGATTGATAGAGCAAGGGAAGAAGCTCAGAGGCTCCATAATGAGGATCCCAATCACACCCCTGCACCAGCAGAAGCTATTCCTATGAGGGAGTCCAATTGGGACCCAAATGTGGCAGCAGACAACCCAATGGTTAATCATTATCAGAAATGTCTTTTGGTGGGACTCAAGAGGAAAGTACCCAAGCAAAAAAGTTTAAATAAGATTCAGGATTTACAGCAAAAGATCAACGAGGACCCCCTCAGAATTTTTAGAGCAAGTTTATCAGGTGGACAGGAAATACACAGATGCAAATCCAGAAGCCCCTGAAAACCTCTGCATGGTCAATATGACTTTCATTGGGCAAAATGACCCCTTTGGTCCCTCTCCCAGGATGAGATTTGTTACATAAATTAAATGTACAGATAACATTCTCACCCCCAAATCAACAACTTCATCTACAAGAATCTCCTGAAAATATACTTCAGCTCCAGCTTTTGCTTGCTAATCAGGAAAAGGAAACCAAACCTATCCTGTTGGAGTTCATCTGAACAGTGAGTAAAACTGTATGGACTGAGGGGACCCCAGGGAGGGCCATCAAAGTTACTCCCATCAAGACCTTGCTTAAGGATGGGATAACCTGCCTTAAAAAACAAAACAAAACAACAACAAAGCAGCACCCTCTTAAAAAGAGGCACTAATAGGAATTCAGCCACTTCTAGATAACTTTGTGTGTGTGTGTGTGGTGCTGGGGATTGAACCCAGGGCCTTGCGCGTCAAGCACTCTACCAACTGAGCTATATCCCCAACCCATCTAGATAACTTTTCTTTTAACATAATTTTTTTTTAGTTGCAGTTGGAGCCAATACCTTTATTTTATTTATTTATTTTTTATATGGTGCTGAGGATCAAACCCAGCACCCTGCACGAGCTAGACAAATGCTCTACTGCTGAGCCCCAGCCCCAGCCCCCATTTAGATAACTTTTTGAAACAGGGGTTGATTTGGCCTTTTCATTCGCCCAACAATATGTCTATGCTGCCCAATAAGAAACCTCACACTGATGAGTACCTATTTGTGCAAGACTTGAGAGCTGTAATAATATTGTTCAGAACATTCATCCTAATCTATAAACCCTGTTGACTACAAAGTCAGGTAAATTGGCTGGTTCACAGTGCTGGATTTAAAGAATGCATTCTTTTGCATCCCTCTGGAAA
>NW_026001985.1:0-2319 GCF_001458135.2 Marmota marmota marmota | reverse complement strand
CTCTTTTGGGAGGGAGAGGCAGCCTGGCCGGTCAAAGTAATAAGCTTGCTTTAATTTGATTTTAATTGGAGTCAGTGGTCTTTTCTTGAGTCCTGGTCTAACATTTTGGAGGCCCCAGCGAGATGACCCTGCCCAACCAGATCACAAGACCAGACTGCTGGTAATTCTGAAGCCGGCCTTCGCTCCAGGGGTCCGGGCTGGAGAGCCACTCTAGGGGGTGTGCAACTTGAGATGTTCCAAGGCCTCAGAGTGAGCCTTCGGTCCCCAGAGCACTGCAGTGAACTGCCGCACTAAAACTATCAGCAAGCACCCGGTAGAGGAGACCTCCATAGGTAAGTGGCGCCTTTATAACATCTGATATCCGGTTAAGGGAGATCGCTTCTGATGACAGAGAGGTGGCCTGGCGAGGCTCACATATACTCCTGTCCGGACAGTAAGTAGAAATCGTTTTGTCTTCTGTTCTGTTCTGTAGGGAATTCCTCTGGAAGGGTAGAGAGGTGCCGACGGGCACGCACACACTCCTACCCCAGAGCTTTAGCAAGACATTGCATTGCTCCTCTGTTTTTCTGTTTTGGCGCCGGGTTTCTGTTTTCTTGTGTTTTGTTCTATATGTTTTTTGTTTGTTTGTTTTTGTGCATTTTGTTGTGTGATTTCTGTGGTAAAAACTTAAGGATATTGGACGTGAAAATGGGTAATAAAGCAAGTAAGCCTGACATCCTTTTTGACTGTGTTTTAAGGAACTGCGATGAACTTTACCCCCCTTTGTTAAGCAGGATGAGAGAAGCCGCTAGCTGGCTGCTGGAGCACATCCACTGCAGAGGGCAATGCCTGCTGGGGATCTAAGAACTGAGTATCTCCCAGGTAAACAAGTGAGACTCCTTTAAAACCCCTTGTCCCCCCAGATCAAGAGAGTCACAACCTTTGGGCAGAGTCCCCTGTATTTCTCCTTTGTTAGCAAAGCAATAAAACTCCCTTTTTCTTTTTCTCAAAACCCTGTCCTCATTATTAAATTGGCATTAATTTGCTCTAAGGTCAGGAACGGAATTTTCAGTTACAAATTTTGATACCACCCCCCCCTCAGAACTTTTTGAGAACTGACTACTGAAATGTTAGGAGATGGAGTGTGGCTGGGGTGGAACTGAACCAGAGTAGCTAATCCTGTAAGTAAAAGGAGGGACTGACGGACTCCCAGCAGCTGCAGAAGCCCTGTTGCTTTGGGGAATTCCCTCCTTCCTTCCCTGCACTATAAGGATTATACCACCTCTATCTTCTTTAAAAAAAGAGAAAAAGAAAAAGGGGACACTAAATGCAGTAAAGTCACCATTGAGACCCCTGATTTTACATTTCAGGTTGCCCCTCTGTGAAAACATCTGGTCCCCTTGTGGGGACATCTACGGTGCCACTGGTGTAGGGGATTTTCCTCTTATCTGCTCTGTTTTAAAGGTTTCTGTCTGTCAGCCATAGTCTGGAACTCCTTTCTGTCTGTCTGTCTTGTGTCTTTGTTTCTGGCCCTTTAAGACATGTGCAATAGTGTGTTGATATTATAAATTGTTTCTTGGGAATGATCTTGGCTGAATATATGTCTAAAAGATGATGTTTTATTGTAACAATCTGGTATCTGAATGGGTTTTTGAAGCATTGCACAATCTTGCAGTTAAAAGTTGGGTTTAGGTAATTGTTTAGTTTATGATTTCAGATAATTCATGCCAGAGAACTTAAATACTTAGGATGGAAAACTAAAGAACTCTACTTCCAAGTTGGCAAGTAACTTCCCAATCATTCAGTCTTTTTTTCACCAATTTTGAATTGGGTAGCCTGGGAAAATGTCACTGTGTGTACCAGTGCATTAATTTGGACAAGGATAGTAAATCATAGTATGGTATCTGTTGACAAAACAAGATGTAAAGATATAAAATTTTGTGAATTGTATATTAAACTTGTATCATAATTTTCAACATCCGAACCTGAAAATTGTGACTTATGGTTAAAATGCCTTAGGCCTGAGGTGTCTGCTCAGAATAGCAGTTTTTCCCTGCTCCTTCAGACCTCAGCCAGGACTTATGTTGAAATGCAAATGAAAGAAGCCTGCAAGCTCAGTAGGAGACTGATCTGAGGCCTAAAGAAAAAAAAAGTAAATCATATGGTATTTACTAATTACTGGCCAGTCATTTTTTCTAGGACTCTTGTTTTTTCCTTAGATTCTGTATTTTTTTGAGCTCATGATTTTGATCCTACAGACCTAGGTTAATGTTTTTCTGATCAGTTCTATCTTTGACCAACTGTGGAGTTTTTGAAACATTGCAATGGAGATTTCACCTG
>NW_026001984.1:0-2319 GCF_001458135.2 Marmota marmota marmota | reverse complement strand
AATAATAACTTGACCTGGGCCCAGCATCTGGAGTCTTTGAGGAGGGGTTCCAGGTCAGTGTTTCTTTGAAAACTTCCTGGGAAACTTGAATGTGCAGCCACGGTTAAGGATTGTTGGTGAAGGAGTTAGCACCACGTGTGTGTCACACATCTCCACGTTACAGCCAGAGAGGCTCTATGGAGAGGATGCACCAGAATTATTGATTGTTTTAATGGAGTTGGGGATCAGACCCAGGACCTTCAGTACCCTAGGCAAGAACTGGACCACTGAGCTACATTCTCAGCCCTCTAGAACTTACAGTCCTCTAGCAGTGGACATACAGTTGCTTTCTACTGTTTTGCTGTTAGTGACAGTGCTGCAATGAGCATCCTCAGGTATTCATTTTTGTGTTCTTGTTTGAGTATTTCTTAGGCTGCACTCCTAGAAGTGGAATTATTGGGTCTAAGTGTATCACTCCAAAAATTTGATACTTTTTTTTGCACTATGGATTGAACTCAGGGGGTACCTGGCCACTGAGCCATATCCCCAGTCCTATTTGGTATTGTGTTTGGAGACAGGGTCTCATTGAGTTGCTTAGTGCCTTGAGTTCCTGAGACTGGCTTTGAACTTGTGATCCTCCTTTCTTAGCCTTCTGAGCTGCCGGGATTACAGGCTTGCGCCACTGCACCCAGCAATTTGGTAGATCTTTCTGAGTCACCTTGTGCAAAGGCTGTGCCGGGGAACTCTTCAACAACAGGGCCCAGGTGCATGGCACATTCCTCTGAACCCTTGCCCACCTAGGAGGTTTTCTTTCTTCTCTTTGTTTCTATCATCCCCCACACCCTTTTTGCTTTTTTCCCATCAGGCAAGCAAGACATTGCACATTGTTTTTGTTTGTACTTCTTTTATTATTATTAGCAAAGTTGACCACTTTGGTTTCATTTCTTCTCTGGGCAGCTTGGCTGCACTGGGTGCAGGGCAGGCTGCACCCAGTAGGCATCTCTTTCCTTCGGTGAATCCTTCAGTCTTCCCCCCACCTACCTTGCATACATCCATTCTTCCATCTAAATCCGGAGCATCTTACCAGCTGAGCTTAGCCTGGACTCCCAGGAAGATGCTTGAGAACCAAGAGGAAGCCATGTGTTCAGGGAGCGCATAGACTGGAAGGGTATGAGGCCTCAATCTCCAGACCAGACAGGGCAGTCCAGCATTGAGGTCCAGGCTTAGGGCTGGGGGGTTGGGGCAGTTGGGGGAGATTCTTTTTGATAGGGGAAATCAGGCAAAGCATATGGAATGGCATTTTGTTTGGACCCTGAAGGGTGAAATCAGACCACAAGGAGCAGCTAACATCAGAAGAGCCCTCTTGGTACAGGTGCCAGCCTGTGTTCTTTACAGGCAGGATCTCATTTAATATTGGCACTAATTGACACATAGGCGGGGCCTCAGGCTTTCTTTTTCATGAGCAACAATGGATCTTGGAGAATCCTCAGCTGAGCATTCTTCTCATATGGATGGTCAGACTTGCCCAGAGAGATGCAAGTCAGGTGTCCAAGGTTATACAGTGACCTTGAGGCAGAACTGTGCCTAAGAGAGGGGCAAGATGTGCTGGGGGAGCATGCTGTGGCCACTGACCCAGGCTAGGACCCACTTTGGAGACAGCCTGGAGACCCCTAAACTTCTGGAGTGTCGGGCAATTCTGAGCAGATGGGTCTGGGCTCCCAACCCTGCTCCCACACACACTTGCTGTGTTATTGCTGAGTCTTAGTTTATTTTCCTCCCTCCCAGGGGAAGTGTGAGGACAACTCCATGGAGCCGAGTGTGGTGGTGCAGGCCTATAATCTCAGTGATTCAGGAGGCTGAAGCAGGAGGATTGCAAGATCAAAGCCAGCCTCCGCAACTTATTGAGGTCCTAAGCAACTCAACAAGACCCTGTGTCAGAATAAAAAAATAAAAGTGCTAGGGATATGGCTCAGTGGTTAAGCATCCCTGGGCTCAACCCATAGTTCAAAAAATAGAAAGAAATCTTAAGGGAGAGAGAGCTGTAAGTTGAGTAGCCATACAGAGGAGGGTTAGTTATTTCTTCTGGTGGGATCCCACTGCAGACTCTCCCATTCCCTCTCATCTATATCTATACTCAAAATGCAGCGCTGGAGATAATGGGCAGGAAACAACAAACTTTTAATCTGTCACCTGCTGGGTGACACCTAGCCTTCTTGGTGATGCCAGATTGTGCATCCCTCCTCATGTCCATCCTCTCACCCCACCAGAGGACTGCTGCCCATCTCAGGAGCCTCCTCGGCCAGGCACAGTGAAGCTGGTTGTGTGGGAGGGAAGGCGTAT
>NW_026001983.1:0-2319 GCF_001458135.2 Marmota marmota marmota | reverse complement strand
TTAGGGTTAGTGTTAGGGTTAGGTTGACAGGGTTAGAATTAGTGTTGGGGTTAGGGTTAGGTTTAGTGTTATATTTAGTGTTAGGTTTAGCTTTAAGTTAAATTTATTGTTAGGTTTAGTTTTAGTTTTAGGATTAGGCTTAGGTTTAAAGTTTGTGTTAGGGTTAGGTTTAGGGTTATTTTTAGGGTTAGGGTTAGATTAAGCTTACAGTTAGTGTTAGGGTTAGTGTTATGATCATGGTTAGGGTTAGGGTTAAGTTAGGGTTAGGGTTAGGGTTTGGGTTAGCATTAGTGTTAGGGTTAGGATTATGGTTAGGGTTAGGGTAAAGTTTTGTGTTAGGTTTAGAGTTAGTATTAACGATAGGTTAAGGTTTAGGTTTAGGATTAGAGTTAAACATAGGGTTAGGGTTAGGTTTAGTGATAGTGTTAGGATTAGGGTTAGGTTTAAAGTTAGTGTTAGGTTTATGATTAGGTTTAGGGTTAGCGTTAGTGTTAGGGTTAAGGTTAGGGTTAAGTTTAGAGTTAGTGTAAGGGTTAGAGTGTTAGGGTTAGGGTTAGGGTAATTTTAGTGTTTGGGTTAAATTTAGGATTAGTGGTAGTGTTAGGGTTAGGGATAGGTTTAGGGTAAGTGTTACTGTTAGTGTTAGGGTTAATTTTAGGGTAGGATTAGGGTTAGGGTTAGTGTTAGTGTTAGGGTTATGGTTAGGGTTAGGGTTACGGTTATGGTTTGCTTAAGGTTATGGTTATGGTTAAGTTAGGGTAAGATTATTGTGAGGGTTACAGGTTGTGTTACAATTAAGGTTATTGTTAGGGTTAGGGTTACGGTTGTGGTAGGGTTAGGGTTAGGGTTAGGTTTAGTGTTAGGGTTAGGGTTAGGTTTAGGTATAGGGTAATGTTTAGATTTTAGGTTAGGATTGCATTTAGAGTTGGTATTATTTTTAGGTTTAGGGTAAGATTAGTATTAGGTTTATTGTTAGGGTTATTGTTTGGTTTAATTTTGTATTAGGGTTACGGTTAGGGTTATGTGTACGTTTATGGTTAGGATTAGGGTTGGGTCAGGTTTAGGTTAGGGTAACAGTTTGTGTAAATGTTACTGTTAGGTTTAGGGTTAGAGTTAGTGTTAGGGTTAGGGTAAGGATTTAGGGTTAGGAATAGGGTTAGTTTTAGGATTAGGGTTAGGGTTAATTTTAGTATTACTCTTTGGGTAAGGTTTATACTTATGTTTAGGGTTAGTGTTAGGGGTAGGGTTAGAATTAGGATTAATATTAAAGTTAGAATTGTGTTAGTGTTAGGGTTAAGGTTCAGTTTATGGTTAGGGTTATAGTGAGGTTTAGGGTAAGGTTTAGGATTAGGGTTATTGTTAGGGTTAGGTTTAGGTTTAGCATTAACATCAGGGTATTTATTAGGATTAGAGTTATGTTTAGGTTTATGTTTAGTGATAGAGTTAGGTTTAGGATTAGGGTTAGAATTCATGTTATGGTTAGAGTTAGGGTTAGGGTAAGTGTTAGGGTACGGGTTAGGGTTATGGTTAGATTTAGTTTTAGGTTTAGGTTTATAATTAGGATTAGTGTTAGGGTTAGTGTAAGGGTAAAGTATAAGGTTAGGGATAGTGTTGGGGTTAGGGTTAGTGTTTGTTTTAAAGTCAGGGTTAGTGTTAGTGTTAATAGGTTAAATAGTGTTAGTGTTTGGGTTAGTGTTACTGTTAGGGTTAGGGTTAGTGTGAGGGTTAGGGTTAGAGTTAGGGTCAAGTTTAGTGTTAGTTTTAGGGTTACGGTTAGGTTTAAAATTAGTGCTAGGGTTGGGGTTACATTTTGGGCTCATGTTATTAAAAGGGTTAGGGTTAAGGTTGAAGTTAGGTTTAGTGTTAAGTTTAGTTTTAGGGTTAGTGTTAGTGTTAAGTATAGGATTAGGGTTAAGTGTTAGAATTAGGGTGAGGTTAGGATCAGGGTTATGGTTTGGGATTGGTTTGTGTAAGGGTTAGTGTTATGGTTAGGGTTAGTGTTAGGGTTAGATTTAGGATTACAGTTAGTGTTAGGGATAGGGATATGTTTAGGGTTAGGTTTAGTGTTAGGGTTAGGGTTAGTGTTAGGGTTAGTCTTAGTGTTAGGTTTAGGTTTAGGTTTAGGTTTTGGGTTAGAGTTAAGGATATGGTTAAGATTAGGATTAGGGTAAGAGTTTGGATTAGGGTTATGGTTAGTGGTTGGGTTAGTGTTAGGGTTCATGTTAGGGTTAGGGTTATGTTGAGGTTTAATTATAGTGTTAATTTTAGGGATCAGTTTAGTGTTAGTGTTAGTGTTAAAGTTAGGGTTAGGGTTAGTTT
>NW_026001982.1:0-8542 GCF_001458135.2 Marmota marmota marmota | reverse complement strand
AGATGGGGTAGAGAGAGAAGATGGGAGGGGAGGGGAGAGGAGGGGAGATAGTAGAGGATAGGAAAGGTAGCAGAATACAACAGTTACTAATAGGGCATTATGTAAAAATGTAGATGTGTAACCGACGTGATTCTGCAATCTGTATTTGGGGTAAAATTGGGAGTTCAAAACCCACTTGAATCAAATGTATGAAATATGATATGTCAAGAGCTTTGTAATGTTTTGAACAACCAATAAAAAAAAAGAACTAACACCAATACTCCTTAAATTATTTCATGAAATAGAAAAAAAGGGAACACTTCCAAAATCACTCTATGAGGCCAAAATCACCCTGATTCTAAAATCAGACCAAGACACATCAAAGAAAGAAACCTTCAGAGCAATAGCTCTAATGAACATAGATGCAAAAATTCTGAATAAAATTCTGGCAAATTGAATACCAAAACATTAAAAAGATTGTCACCATGATTAAGTGGAGTTCGTCCCAGGGATGCAAGGCTCCACATATGGAAATCAGTAAAGGTGATTCATCACATCAATAGACTTAAAGAATCATATGACCATCTCAATAGATGCAGAAAAAGCATTCAACAAAATACAGCACCCTTCATGTTCAAAACACTAGACAAACTAGGAATAACAGGACATATCTCAACATCATAAAGGCTCTCTATGCTAAGTCCCAGACCAACATCATTCTAAATGGAGAAAAATTAAAGGCATCCCCTCTAAAAACTGGAACAACACAGGGAGGCCCTCTCTCACCACTTCTATGCATCATAGTTCTTTAAACGCTGTCCAGAGCAATTAGATAAAATAAATTAAAAGGATATGGATAGGAAAAGAAGAACTCAAACTATCACTCTTTGCTGATGACATGATGCTATACCTAGAAGATCAAAAAAATCCCACCAGAAAACGAACTAGTAAATGAATTCAGCAAAATAGCAGGATATAAAATCAACACCCATAAATCAAAGGGAATCTGTACATCAGTGACAAGTCCTCTGAAAGGGAAACTAGGAAAACTACCTCATTTACAATAGCCTCAAAAAAAAAAAAAATGGGAATCAAAGTAATGAAAGAGATGAAAGCCCTCTACAATGAAAACTACAGAACATTAAAAAAGAAATTAAAGGAGACTTAGAAGATGAAAAAAGCTCTCTTGTTCTTGGATAAGCAGAATTAATATTATCAAAATGACCATATTTCAAAAGCACTATACAGATTCAATGCTATTCCAATCAAAATTCCAATGACATTCCTCATGGAAATAGAAAAAGGGATCATGAAATTAATCCTGGAAAAAATAAAGAGACCCAGAATAGCCAAAGCAATCCTTAGGAAGGAGAGGGAGGCAGGGGGCATCGCTATACCAGACCTTAAAGTATACTTCAGAGCAATAGTAACAAAAACAGCATGGTACTGGCACCAAAATAGACATGTAGACCAATGGTACAGAATAGAGGACACTGAGACAAACCCACATAAATACAGTTATCTCATACTAGACAAAGGTACCAAAAACATACATTGGAGAAAAGATAGCCTCTTCAACAATGGAGCTGGGAAAACTGGAAATCCATATTCGGCAAAATAAAATTAAGTCCCTATCTCTCACCATGCACTCAACTCAAAGTGGATCAAAGACCTAGGAATTAAACCAGAGACCCTGCACCTAAGAGAAGAAAGAGTAGGTCCAAATCTTCATCATGTTGGATTAGGCCCCAACATCCTTCTATAGCAAAAGTATTAAAACCAAGAATCAGTAAGTGGATGGATTCAAACTGAACAGCTTCTCAGCAAAAGAAACAATCAATGAAGTAAAGAGACAGCCTACATCCTGGGAGCAAATTCTTACCACACACACGTCAGATACAGGACTCATCTCTCAGGTATATGAAGAACTCAATCTTAACACACACACTAAATAAATAAATAAACAAACAAATAAATAAATAAATAAAATAACCCAATCAATAAGTGGGCCAAGGAACTGAACAAGCACTTCTCAGAATATGATATACAATTGAGCAACAAATATATATGAAAAAGTTCAACATAGCAATTAGAGAAATGCAAATCAAAACTAAGATTTCATCTCACTCCAGCCAAAATGGCAGCTATTATGCATGTAAACAACAATATTAGAGAGGATGTGGGGAAAAGGCACACTCATACACTGCTGGTGGGACTGCAAATTGGTGCAGCCAATATGGAAAGCAGTATGGAGATTCCTTGGAAATCTGAGAATACAACCACCATTTGACCCTGGTATTCCTCTCCTCAGTTTATACCCAAAGGACTTAAAAACAGCATACTACAGGGACACAGCCAGGTCAATATTTATAGCAGCACAATTCACAATAGCTAAACTGTGGAGCCAACCTAGATGCCCTTCAGTGGATGAATGAATAAAAAATATGTGGCATATATACACAATGGAATATTACTCAGCAATAAAAGAGAATAAAAACATGGCATTTGCCAGTAAATGGATGGAGTCGGAGAATATCATGTTAAGTGAAGTTAGCCAATCCCCCCAAAAACAAATACCAAATATTTTCTCTGATATATGGGGGGGTGACTCACAGTGGGGTAGGGAGGGAGAGCATGGGAGGATTAGATTAATTCTAGATAGGGAAGAGGGAGGAAAATGGAGGGGGAAGGGGATTAGGAAGGATGGTGGAATATGATCAATATCATTATTCAAAAACACAAGTATGAAGATTTGAATTTGGTACCAACATACCTTATATACAAACAGATATGAAAAATTGTGTTATACATGTGTATTAAGAGTCGTAATGCAGAAAGAAATGAGTACATGTATAATGGCATACATTAGCATGAACATACTTTATATACAGAGATATGAAAAATTGTGCTCTATGTGTGTAATAAGGATTGTAATGCATTCCACTTTTGTATATTTAAATTTTTTTTTTTTAAAGAAAGGAATTAGAACCCTTTGTGGACACTATAAGCCAACAGGGTAAAAATTGTTACACCTTGAAAACACAGATGGAAGGGAAGATGCATGAGCAACATGAAAAACCAAGAAGAATGTGCCCAAACAATGATGCTACATTATTATAATCCAGGGACAGAACAGCAGAAGAAATGACAGAAGGAGTGGAGGAGGTACATAATTTTCTGTGAATTAAAGGATGATGTAAGAGAGCAAATACAGGCAGCAAAGGAACATTTTGATAAAGAGCTACATAAGCAAATACAGAAAGCAAAAGAGATAAGGAGATACAGACTCTGAAAAAACAAACAGATTTTTGAAATGAAGGAAACAGTAAACCAAATTAAGAACTCAATAGGAAGCATCTCCAACAGAATAGATCACTTGGAAGACAGAACCTCTGACATTGAAGGAAAAATATATAATCTTGAAAAATAAAGTTGACCCCAGTGAAGATGGTAAGAAATCATGAGCAGAACATTCAAGAATTATGGAATAACATGAAAAGACCAAATTTAACAACTATTGTGGTAGAGGAAGGCATAGAGGTCCAACCTACTGAAATGGACAATCTATTCAATGAAATAATATCAGAAAAATTTCCAAACATGAAGACTGAATTGGAAAAGTTTACAGGATGTCAAATGTACAAAATCATAGCAGATCCACACCAATGCACATCATAATGAAAACACCTAGCGTACAGGAGAAGCAGAGTATTTTAAAAGCCACAAGAGAAAGGAATCAGATTATATATGGGAGAAACCAATCAGGATCTCTGATTTCTCAACTGAGACCCTGAAAGCTACAAGATCCTGCAACAACACATACCAAGCCCTGAAAGAAACAGATGCCAACCAAGAATCATACCCAACAAAATTAAACTTTGATTAGCAATTAGATTTCGATTTAGATGTTATTTTTATGAGAAAATAAAAAACTTCATGATACACAAAAGTTAAAAGAATTTACAACTAGAAACCTGCACTACAGCACATCCTTGAGGAGGAAATGAACAATTAAAAAATCAGAAAAGGGAAGTATCACTCTAAAGGAAAAACCTATCAAAGAGGAACCAAATCAAGTTAAATATCAAAAATAAACAAAAATAACTGGGAATACAAATCATGTCTCGATAGTAACCCTGAATGTTAATTTCCAAAACTCACAATCAAAAGACAGACTGGCAGATTGGATTAAAAAAAAAAAGACCCCAAAATAAGCTGCCTTCCAGAAACTCATTTCATAAGAAAAGACACCCACAGAGTGAAGGTGACAAGTTGGAATAATAATATATAACTTGGGCTGGGGCTCAGGGGTAGAGCACTCACCTAGCATGTGTGAGGCCCTGGGTTCGATCCTCAGCACCACATAAAAATAAATAGTATTGTGTCCATCTATAAAAAATAAATATTAAAAAACATACCATACACATGAACTGCAGAAGCAAGCAGGGGTTTCCATCCTTATATCAAATAATGTGGACTTCAAGTGAAAGTTAATCAGAAGGGATAAAGGAGGACTTTTCATACTGCTTAAGGGAACCATACACCAACAAGACATGACAATTACAAATATGTATGCCCCAAACAATGGAGCATCTATGTTCAAACAGACTCTTCTCAAGTTCAAGGGCCAAGCAGACCACAAGACAATAATTCTGGGTGACTTTAACACACCTCTTTTACCACTGGATACATCTTCCAAACAAAAGCCAAGCAGAAACTATAGAACTCAATAATACAATCAATAACTTAGATTTAACTGACATACATAGAATATTTCATCCTTCAACAGGCGAAGATACTTTCTTCTTAGCAGCAAATGGATCCTTCTCTAAAACAGACCCTATATTATGCCAAAAAGCAACTCTAAGCAAAAATGGAAAAATAAAGATACTACCCTGCATTCTATCAGATCATAATGGAATGAAATTGTATATCAATGATAAAAATAGAAGCTACTCCTATACCTGGAGAATGAACAAAGGTTTGCAGAAAACATCAAAGAGGAGATTTAAAATTCTTAGAGGTGAATGAGAACACAGATACAACATGTCAAAATCTCTGGGACACTATGAAAGCATTACTAAGAGGAAAGTTCATTGCATGGAGTTCATCACTTAAAAAAAGAAAAACTCAAAAAAATGACCTAAAAATGACATCTCAAAGCCCAGGAAAAAAATGAATCAACACCAAAAGCAGTAAAGGACAGAAAACAATTAAAATCAGAGCTGAAATCAGTGGAATTGAAACAAAAAAAGCAATTAAAAATTGACAAAGTGACTGGGAATGGAACCACCATTTGACCCAGCTGTCCCACTTCCTAGTCTATACCCAAAGGACTTAAAAACAGCGTACTACAGGGACACAGCCACAATGTTTTTAGCAGCACAATTCACAATAGCCAAACTGTGGAGCCAACTTAGATGCCCTTCAGTGGAAGAATGGATAAAGAAAATGTGGTATATATACACAATGGAATATTACTCAGCATTAAAAAAGAACAAAATCATGGCATTTGCGGGTAAATGGTTGGTGTTGGAGAAGATAATGCTAAGTGAAGTTAGCCAATCCCCCCCCAAAAAAACAAATGCCAAATGTTTTCTCTGATATAAGGAGACTGACTATAGTAGGGTAGGGAGGGGGAGCATGGGAGGAATAGAGGAACTCTAGATAGGGAAGAGGGGAGGGAGGGATAGGGAGGGGCAGGGGATTAGCAAGGATCATGGAATGTGATGGACACCATTATCCAAAGTACGTGTATGAAGACTTGAATTGGGTGTCAACATACATTATATACAGTGATACAAAAATTGATATATATGTGTATTAAGAGTTGAAATGCAAAAAAGTACATGTCTAATGGTATAAATTGATGTGAACATACTTTATATACAGAGATATGAAAAGTTGTGCTCTGTGTGTAATAAGGATTATAATGCATTCCACTGTTGCCGTGAATTTGAAAAAAAATAAAATATATAAAAAATATAAAAAACCTAAATAAAATCATGACCTAAAAAATATCAAGAGAGAGAGACAGAGGGAGAGAGAGACAGAGGGGGAGAGAGAGACAGAGGGGGAGAGAGAGACAGAGGGAGAGAGACAGAGGGAGACAGAGACAGAAAAGAGAAAGAGACAGAGACACAGAGACAGACACAGAAAGAGAGAGAGACAGAGACAGAGAGAGAGAAAGAGAAAGACAGAGAGAGAGAGAGAGAGAGAGAAAGAAAGAAAGAGAGAGAGAGAGAGAGAGAGAAAGAAATTGTGAGACAGGATGCATGTGGTGCTACATACCTGATATGCCCAGTGGTCTGGAGGCTGAGGCAGGGGGATCACAATTGTGAAGCTGACCCCAGCAACGGAGTGAAACCCTGTCTAAATTTTTTTTAAAAATTAGGTAGTAGTAATTTTTAAAAGTTAAGACAAAATTTTAAAATTCAATTTATTTAAATAAAAATTTTAAAAGGGCTGAGGGTATAGTTCAGTAATAGGACACCCTGGTTCCAATCCCCCGTTTCACAAAAGGAAAACAAGAACAGAAAAAAGTCATTTTTTTTCCCCAAAGTTACAGGGGAAAAATAGTTTTAAATTTATAAATTGTATTGAAAACAAAAATTCTATTCCTCAAATGACTCCACTAAAGAGTACAAGGAGAAGTGACAGATGAAAGAAACCAATTGCCTCACCTTTAACCAAACTCAGAAGACAGTAGAACAGAGACTGCGAGAGAAACGCAGGCAAGAGCCGTGAACAGCCCCTTCAAATAGCAGGTATCAAAACGTCCCATCCTCACAAAGCAATCAACGTCTTTAGAAAGGAGAGACTGTACAATAAAGTCACATTGTACACAAATTGAGACAGTGTTGAAGAACATGTGAGGATTATCATGAAGGCCCCCAGAAACAGATGTGGACCCTACAGCACCTGTTCATATGGGGACACAGCGCGCTCCTCCAGAGCCGAGACCCAAGGGCCTGGTGACAGAGGATGTCCATTTTGGGAATGGATAAATAAGAATATGGAAAATAACCATTTCTGACAATCAGCCACATTTTCTTTGCCATATTACATACAGTTTGACAAATACTATGAAACACTGTGTCAGTTTTATATCGATGTTATATATATATCACATTTCACATATAAGTGTACTTAAATAGTACATCTGCAGAATTTGAAGAAATGCAAATACAGATCAGCACATAACAGACTGAATGATAAAATTCCTCCTTATAAAGATGGCCACGTCCCTCAGGTTCATCTAGGATAACACCCCATCAAAATTTCATCATGATTTCCTTTTCACTGAAGAAGGGACCAAAGCAAACAGTTTGAAAATTCTCTTGGAAGGTTAAATCGATATGAAATTAGCCAGGAATTCTGAATTCTAAGAGCAAAAGCAGGAGCTATCATTACCATGCATTAATGCATGTTATAAAATTATCATATTGCAGTAATTTGAAGACCAAAAAAAATCACAATGTAGAAATTTCATAGATGACTCCACATGTATGTAAATGTCATTTTTATTATCAAGTGCAATGAAAAGGCCTAGATAAATGCAGCCATCTCCAGCAGAGGATTTGATGTGAATGAACAAGACAACCCAACGTGAAGGGAGGTGTGGAAACTGGAGGCGCAGAGCACTGGTAGGGCTTGGGTGCAGGACGTGCGTGGTACTGGATTACACTCCAGCATTCCAAAGAAGCACATATTGAGGAGGAAGATGTTTCAAAATTATACCAGAATAGGCGGCTCCTGGATTCTCTCCACACATGGATACACCCAATAAACACCTGCTTCTGTTTTGAATCCCTTTTAAATAAAGTTATACATGGACTGAGAGACATATGCATTGGACCACTCAGAAAATCTCTACCACCCAAAGGGCAGGCAAAGGTGGGGAAAACTTGGGCATTAGTACTGCCTTGAGCAATGTGCCACATAATTGGGACAGAATACCCCCATCCAGTGTCACCCAGAGTAGAGGCAGACTGCTTGGGGTCACAAATGGAGCACATTGGACACTAAATGACTTGTAGCTGGAAACACAATTTGTCTGGTGCTCATAGAAGAGCGAGCTGGATATACACAAGTATCAGGATGAGAGAAAATGGGTGGTTTTCTATGGCTGTGCAGGGTCATGAGCTTTATCCTTGGGACCAGGGCAGAAGGGGAGTGAGATCAAGGGTCCCAGTTTATCCCTAGAAGGGATTTGCCAGCATGATCTGCAAACTGTGATTGCTAACAGCTGAGCTCCTCTCTAGCCAGTCCCTGAGGGTAGACAGGACAAATGCAGTCCACCCAGCAGCCCTGCCTGAGCCCTCTCCCCCCTACCTCAGTAATAACTCCAGGCCTGAGCAGTTCTTTCTGGAAGGAGTACGTCCAGGCACTCAGGGTCCCAACATTTTTCCCCATTCCATGGACTCCATCCTAACCCACCAAGCTTTGGGAGCAGTGGCAACTGTGCATGTGCAAATCTCCCTGGATCACAAAGGAGGGGCTTCACATTGGCTGGAAACACTTCCACGGACTACTATCACCCCCCCCCCACACACACACACAC
>NW_026001981.1:0-2319 GCF_001458135.2 Marmota marmota marmota | reverse complement strand
ACCCACTTGAATCAAAGTGTGGAATATGATATGTCAAGAAATTTGTAATGTTTTGAACAACCCACAATAAAAAATTAAAAAGTTATGCCCACAGTGTCTGATAAGTGTTTATTTAGTTCAGATGGAAAAGGCATTAAATTTAAGTATGGGAATGTAGGCGGACACATAGTTTTATTTATTTATTTATTTATACACACACACACACACACACACATCTCGTTTGGTACTATTCAAAATTTCAGGCATCCATTGGGGGTCTTAGAACATATCCCCTACAGATAACGGAGGTCCACTGTACTGTCCAATAAATTGGATACACTAGAATAAATAGG
Organism: Marmota marmota marmota; assembly: GCF_001458135.2. Taxonomy (NCBI): domain Eukaryota; kingdom Metazoa; phylum Chordata; class Mammalia; order Rodentia; family Sciuridae; genus Marmota; species Marmota marmota. Next base: position 1,987 of record NW_026001981.1, on the reverse strand, counting down.
TAAATTCCTAGATGTACACAACCTACCAAGACTGAGTAATGAAGAAATGGAAAATCTGAATAGACGAATAAAGAGTAAGGAGATTGAATCAGTAATAAAAAGGCCCGGTCCTAGTGGTTTCACTACTGAATCCTACAAACATTTAAAGAATGAATACCAGTTCTTAAATGTCTTAAGGATAGAATACTTGCAAACTCATTATATAGTTTCATCATTATCTTGATGTCAGACAAGGAAAATAAGAAAATTATAGACCCGCATAGATGAACATAGATGGAGATATTTTCAACAGAATACTAGTAAACCAGACTCAATAGCACTTTAAAAGGATAATTATTCCCCATGGTTGAGTGGAATATCTCCCTGGAATATAAGGATGATCATACCAAAACCAATAAATGGGATGGATTCAACCTGAAAAGCTTCTCAGCAAAAGAAATCAGTGAGGTGAAGAGAGAGCCTATAGAATGGGAGCAAATTTTTACCACATGCACATCAGATATAGCACTAATCTCTGGGATACATAAAGAACTCAAAAAACTTAACACCAAAAACCCCCCCAAAACAAAAACAAATAACCCAATCAATAAATGGGCTAAGGAATTGAACAGACACTTCTCAGAAGATTATATACAATCAATGAACAAATATATGAAAAAGGTTTAACATCTCTAGCAATTAAAGAAATGTAAATCAAAACTACTCTAAGAGTTCATGTCATGGCAGTCAGAATGGCAGCTATTAAGAATACAACCATCAATAAGCGTTGGCGAGGATGTGGGGGAAAAGGCACACTGATTCATTGCTAGTTGGACTGCAAATTGGTGCAACCAATCTGGAAAGCAACATGGAGATTCCTTGGGAAACTTGGGATGGAATCACTATTTGACCCACCTATCCCACTCCTCTATTTATACTCAAAGGACTTAAAAACAGCACACTACAGTGATGCAGCCCCATGAATGTTTATAGCAGCACAATTCACAATAGCCAAACTGTGGAACAAACCTAGATGCCCTTCAATAGATGAATGGATAAAGAAACCGTGGTATATATACACAATGGAATATTTCTGAACATTAAAGGAGAATAAAATCATGGCATTTTTAGGTAAATGGATCGAGTTGGAGAATATCATGCTAAGTGAAGTAAGCCAATCCCAAAAAACCAAAGGCCAAATGTTTTCTTTGATATGTGGATGCTGAAGTTGGGGGGACCATGGAAGGAATGGATGAACTTTGGATAGGGCAAGTGTGGAGAGAGGGGAAGGGAGGGGGTACGGGGGTAGAAAAGATGGTGGAATGAGATGGACATCATTACCCTAAGTACATGTATAACGACATGAATGATGTGAATCTACTGTGTGTACAACCAGAGAAATGAAAAATTGTACTCTATATGTGTACTATGAATTGAAATGAAATTTGTTATATGTGGCGTTATGCTGCCATATATAACAAATTCAAATAAGTTAATTTAAATAAGCAAATAATTATAAATAAGTAGTGAGTTCTTTCCTGTCTTCATACTCACTCCCCTCTCCACTCTCCCCTTTGCCCAATCACAGTGCCTCTCAAAAAAAAAAAAAAAAAATTGAACTTTTCTTTTTCTTTTAAAAATTTATTTTTTAGTTATAGGTGGACACAATACCTTTGTTTTATTTTTATGTGGTGCTGAGGATTGAAGCCAGTATCTCATGCATGCTAGGCAAGCGCTCTACCTCTGAGCCACAACCCCAGCCATCTTTTGGTTTTTGTATTTGTCTTTTAAAGAGATTTAAAATAAATATATAATTCAAATATTTTCTTACATTTTTGTGATAACTGTCAATGTTAATTTTTTGGGTAGTTATAAATTTATCTGTTTGTCATGCCTTTTCTCCTTAAATAACTTTCTTAAGCATTCATTTAAGGTTTTGTTTGACTGTTCTTTCCTTCAGTCATGCATGTCATCCATTTTCTTCTGAACTGCATACTTTCTGATGTTA
>NW_026001980.1:0-2320 GCF_001458135.2 Marmota marmota marmota | reverse complement strand
TACACTGAGGTAAGTGCCTCTCCATGCACCCCACTTCTGTCTGATGTGCATCTTTCTCTTTCTTTCTGGAGGGTGATGTGGGCACCCGACGGTTATTTAAATGCAACTAGTGAGGTTTCGTGGCCTAGGCAGCTCTCAATCACCTGTTTGATACAGAGCAGGCATGTTGGGTTCTGCCAAAGCCACTTCCCACTTTTCTATCTGGGCCCGGAGAGCAATTGGCATGAGTTCACAGTGTCCCTAATCCTGATCTGCCTTGGATGTGTGGAGGTGGAGGAAGGAGTTTGGGACAATTGCGGAATTCTGGTCTGGGCTACACTCATAAGTATTCCTAAAGTTCCTCTTGAATCCCCTCCCGACAGCCCTAAGGGGCATCTAGGGTGATCGGTGAATGACACTGAGGGAAAGCCCCAATTTCATTTGCCTCCGTATGGGCTACACAACACTCCCAACCCTGCATCCATTCCCTCCTGGATGCTCCCCTTCCTTCGCTGATCAGAAACACTAGCCATTCAGGTTGTAGGACTGAGAAAGACATGGGATGATTAGTAAAAAGGTGCCCAGGTTCTCCTCATGCACATAGGTAACTTTCACTAGTCTGTTTTAAAATTTCCCAATTACCATTCCGATGTTTAAAAATGTGCTGTGTTCTCTTTAAGCTATTAGAGGGAGGCATTTGTAGAATCAATCCTTCCAATAGTCCCTCTCATATCAACCAGTAGATATCCCTCACCCTCAGGAGATTTCTTTAGTCTACGGGGCAAAAAGGCAAACAAGAAGAGTGGGTGATTCTCTTTTGCTGTGGGTTTTATAGTGGCAGGGAGGAAAGCAGTAATGTCCTTAATTCTGAATCCTCCCAGGGTCTCTGGCACAGAGCAAACTGAGACCCTCGCACTTTGCCAAAGGGGATCAGAAACAACCTTGACAAAGCAAAGTGAGAGACAGGTTTTCTGCACCATAAGGAAGCTCAAGCTTGGGGAGATGTCCCTAATAAGAACAGTTTTCTCCCACATGGGTGCCTGAATCCTGTTTTTTTTTTTTTTTCTCTTCTCACTCAGATGGGAGCTTCTCTCTCCAGTATGCTAGCTACACCACTCACCTGCATATTGAAAAACTGGGATGTTTGCCCACAGACGATCAAGAAAAAGTGCCTCAATACAAACTCCCTGATGGAGAATCCTGGAAACCAGAGGGAAATATCAATTTTAATACAATTTTACAGCTTGATAAATTTTGCAAAAGGGAAGGGAAATAGTGTGAGGTGTGAGGTGCCATAAGTCCAGGTTTTCTTTGCCCTAAGTGAAAACCCCAAATTAAATGTAAAGTAGACTTAGCTATGATCTCTGCCATGAAGAGAGAAAATCTTAAGAAATCACCAACTGAGGAGAAAGTATCAGGTCTCCATCTTCTGTGGATGTGCAGCAGCAGCCCTCCTGTCCCCCATATCCTGGCCTCTCTCTGCATCTGCCCCAACAGACAGATCAAATATATTACCCCTCCAGGAGATGCCAGGAGGAGAATTTAGATGAATCAAAGTACATACCCACTTCTCCCTTCAAGAGCAAGACAGATAAAAACAGACTTAGGGAGATTTTCCGAGGACCCAGATAAACATATTGAGGTATTTCACCTGGAAAGATATTATGCTATTGCTCAACCAAACTTTGACTTCCAATGAGAAGAAAGCATCCCTAAGAGCAGCTGAACAGTTTGGGGATGACCTACACCTTGCTCATGCCCCAGCATCACAGACTAGGAGCAAACCCAATTATCCATCTGGAGCACAGGCAGTTCCCAGAAAGGATTCTGACTGGGACCCAAATGATGAGCAGGATGCTTGGAAAATTAGACATTTCCAAATATTGGTCCTTGAGGCCCTCAAGAGAATCAAGCAAAAGCCCATTAATTATTTTAAGGTTTCAGAAATTATCCAGGGCCCCCAGGAAAGCCCTGCTATTTTCATGAAGAAACTCAGGGAGGTGATGAGAAAACACACCACTGTGGACCCTGAATCCACAGAGCACCACCTACTTTTATTTTTTTTTTATTTTTTAAAGGCAGAGAGGGAGGTTTATTTGGGAAGTTCAGGTACATTCAAGGGAGGATGGGGGCAATCTCAAGAGGGTTGCCTTTGGATAAAACAAGGAATGGGCTCTCAAGGGAGAAGGTGGGCCACCTCCAGGGAGAGGGGCAGCCTGTGGTGTGGGTGTTCATATTTGCAGAGGCCAGTGCCAGGGGCTGGACCGAGGTGGAGGCGGGGTGGGGCTGCACAATTTTATACCGGTTTCTCTGAGTTAAACTTGCCCTCAGATTGGGGGGG
>NW_026001979.1:0-2320 GCF_001458135.2 Marmota marmota marmota | reverse complement strand
AGGAGAGAGAGAGAGAGAGAGAGAGAGAGAGAGAGAGAGAGAGAGATACTCCCGTGATGTCTGGGTGGGAGAAGAGCGTGGGTAAGTTTCACACCCATCCCTCTGACTTCTGTGTAATACCACACCTGGAAGTGCGTGATAGTGGCCAGGGAGGACGTTGAGAGGTATCAGTTGGGTCAAATGTGTGGGCAGAACCACAGACACTGTATGCTTCTTGTGGCTTGACCACTGCCTGTGTTCAGTTGCCAGGCTTATGAAGGGGAGAGGGCCACCCTCTTTGTAGGCAGAGTTCTGTATCCTTCTTCTCTCCCCATTTTTTGTTCCTCTCCTCTCCCTGATTAATCCTCCTTAGAAATGTGATTTTTACCAGTAAAAACTCTTCAGACCCAATATATATTATTGATAAAATGGACCTAACAGATATCCACAGAGCATTTCATCCCAAAAGACCTCAGTGCATTTTCTTTTCATGTGTCCCTGCAATCTTTTGCAAAATGGACGATATTGAAGGCCATAAGCAAGGTTTTGTAAATATGTAGCATTCTATGAAATTCCTCGTATGGTAATAGATCATAATGAAATGAAATTAGAACTCAGGAGATAGATTAAAATGACAGAAATGATACAAACACATCTGGATGGAATAATATACTTCTGATAGATCAGCAGGCCATAAAACACCAGGGGAGAAATTTTAAAATTCTTACAATTAAGAGACAGAGATGCCTCATATCAGAATCTCCTGGACTCCGTGAAGGCCGTTGGGAGGGGAAAGGTAGAGACATGAGGGCCTACATGAGAAAATTAGAAAGATCCCGATATACAACCTCATCAGAATCCAAAACCTGGAGAAGGAGGTAAATGATTAAGATCAGAGCTGAAATTCATGCAATAGAGCCTCAATTTTGAAAAATACAAAGGATCAATGAACAGGGAATTGAATCCTTGAACTGATAAACAAGATTAACAAACCCAAGCTAAACCAATCAAAGGACAGACAAAGAAGACCCAAATTATTAAATTAGAACCAAAAAAGAAGACAACACAGAAATCCTGACAATCGTTATGAACTCTTTGGGAAAACTTATAGTCCAATAAATTGAAAAATTGGGAAGAAGCTGAGTTTCTAAACACCCATGTCCTACCCAAATTGAACCACGTGAACAGAGAAAACAAACAGACCCAAGAGAAGCAATGCTATTGAAACAGTAATTAAAAGTCTTCCACAAAAGAAAAGCCCAGGAAACGTGGGTTCTCCTGTGAATTCTACCAGGCCTGTAAGAAGAATTAAAGCCAGTGCTTCCCAAGTTATTCTATGAAATAGAAATGAGGAGGAGGAGCAGTTCCAAATTTATTCTATGAAGCTAGAATCTAGTTAAGGACACATCAAAGAAAGAATACTACAGATCCATATCCCTGATGAACGTAGATACAAAATTCCTAAATAAAATGTAAGCAGATCACATTCAACAACACAATAAAGGGATTATACATCATGATCAAGTAGGTTTCCTTCCTGCGATGCAAGGATGTTTCCAAATATGCAAATCAATAAATATAATTCATGAAATAAATAGAATTAAGGATAAAAGTCACATAGTAATCTCAAAAGACACAGAGAAAATGTTTTGGAGAAAATTCATCCCCCAGTCATGATAAAATCACTAATAAAACTAAGTATATAAGGATCTTCCTTCAACATCACAAAGATTATTCTATACAACAAGCCCAAAGCCACCATCATAGTGAGTGGGGAAAAACTGAAAGCATATTCTCTAAAATCAGAAATAAGACAAGGATATTCACTCTCCTCATTTCTGTTCAATGTAGCACTTGAAATTTTAGTCAAAGCAACTGGCCACGTGGAAGAAATAAAAGGGATACAAATAGGAAAGTGAAAATTCAGATTATCATTGTTTGCAGATCATATGATCCTATACTTAGAAGATCCTAAAACTCCACCAAAAGACTTTTAGAATTAATAATCAAGTTTAGTCAAGTATCAGGATGCAACATCAACAGAGAAATATCAGTAACTTTTCGATTCATCAACAATGAATCTGCTAAAACAAAACGAAAATAGGGGAAAAAAATAGGGAAAGAATTCCATTCACAATAGCCTAAAAAAATAAGCAAGCAAATAAATAAATAATCCTTTAATAAATGTGACCAAGGAGATGAAAGACCCCTGCAACAAAATTTTTTTATTGGTTGTTCAAAACATTATAAAGCTCTTGACATATCATATTTCATACATTAGATTCAAGTGGGTTATGAACTCCCATTTTTACCCCAAATACAGATTGCAGAATCACATCGG
>NW_026001978.1:0-2320 GCF_001458135.2 Marmota marmota marmota | reverse complement strand
CCAATGGGGAGCCAGTAGGAGTGCGGATCGTCAGCGCCGGCGGGAGGGGGATTTTGGAGGAGGTGGCTCTCATCCATAGTCCTCAGCTTGGGAATGAGTCTTTGGCCATATCTTCTTACGCGTGGAAAGGTGAGGATAGTTTGGGCCGAGTTCACCGCAAGTGCCCTTATGTTTCCTTTGGTTGCCAGGTACCCAATAAAGTCCCTTGAGTTTCCACAATTCCCTAATCTTAGCTAAATTTTGAGGGCTCCTGGAAACAGGTCTATCTGTAGGTTGTCAGACATCCTGCCGGGTTGAGGTTTCAATTAACCCTGAAAGGATTATAGCCCTCTTGCCAGTTGGCTTTATACCCTGCTCAAATCTGTTAGCCTTCTGCCTTCAAAATCTTCCCCTCTGTCTGGGGTAGGGTGGATGGGGAGGCTGGAGAGAGGTCTCATCATTCAGTGGGTTGACACTCATTGCTGGGTTTTTAGTTTAGTTTAGTTTTGGTTTGGTTTGGTTTGGTTTAGCACTGGGCCTAACCAAACCCAGGAGCCCTTCACCACTGAGCTACACCACAGCCCTTTTGATTTTTTTGAGACAGGATTTCACTGAGTTACCTAGGCTGCCCTCGAACTTGTGATCCTCCTTCCTCAGACTCTGAGATTACAGGAATGTGCCACCATGCCCAGCACATACTCATTTATAATGTCACTTCACCCACCTCTAGTGGTGCCAGGTATCTCTGAGATGTCTGTATTTGTCTCAGCCTCTCCAGAGGTTGAGGGAGGAGAAGAAAGCTGGACCCTAACTTTAATTATTGACCTTTCCACCAACCACCTGCTCTCAGCCCAACTTTATGCACCTTGCCTTCAGTGGGACTGAAGAAGCCTCTCCATTCTTGAACCTTTTCTGGATTCTGCATCAGGAATCACCTTGATCCTCATGTCCTTCTTGTTTTTCATCTTTGTGTGAATAGATAGCAATGTATGAATACAGGTTGAGCATCCTTACTGTGAAATCTAAAATCTGAAATGCTCCAAACTTTTTTGAGCCCTCACAGAATGCCACAAGTGGAAAATTCTGCATCTGACCTTATAAGACACTTGCTGTCAAAAAACAGATGCACTAAAATATTGCATAAAATGACCTTTGGAATATTTGTATAAGGTGTGTATGAAATGTAAATGAATTTCATGTTTAGACTAGGGTCCCATCCACAAGATATCTCATTATATATATGCAAATATTCCAAAGTCCAATATGTGAGACATTTCTGGTCCTGCATATTTTAGATAAGGATGCTCAACCTGTCTCAAAATCCACCCTAAAAAAGGTGGATGTTTGGAGAAAATTTGCCCCTGCCTTTTTCTCCTTCCACCCCATTCCCATCCTCCTTCAAAGTACTATTTTGATGGGGGTTTGCTTCTCATCGGTCTGCCCTTCTCCCTTTATCTACCATTTTAGGGAATGAAAGGCCTTAGATTTTGCCATTCTGCTACATCATGTCATCTCATTTAAAAATAATTTTTTTAGATGTTGATGGACCTTTATTTTATTCATTTATTTATATGCAGTGCTGAGAATCAAACCCAGTGCCTCGCACATGCCAGGAAAGTGCTCCACCACTGAGCCACTCTCTTCCAAATGTGTGTTGAAATATTTTGTCATCTCCCTCTCTCATTTCCTCTCCTTGTGAATTTGCACTTTAAAAAAAAATTCTTTACTGTCATTCTAGTAAAGTCTTATGAAGGAATAGAGAAAAGGTCACTGGGAGATTTTATTCTTGATCCTTCATTATCTTTCTCTTCTAACACTTTGTAAATTGTGGAATAGAACTTAATGAAACATACACAAAGCTTATGTGTTCTGTTTAACACCTGAAGAGCCAATTCTCTGACAACTGTCATGCAGGTCCAGGTATAGAACATGCCAGTCGTGGTTCCTTCTCCTGGTAGTGCCCAGTAAACTTCCATGCAAGAAACTATGTGAAGGGCATATAGGTCTCTGTCCTATTTGTCCTATTTCATGTAAGTTTATAATTATTTCAGAATTAAAAATATGTAATATATTAATCTGTACATCAAATTGTTCTACTTCCTCATTCTCCCATGGTGCTGGAACCATATGCATGTACCAGCTAGCCTGGCTGATCTCCATTTTAATGATGAGAAAGCAGAGGGTCCATAGAGCTTGCACAAGGCCAGGCAGCCTATAGCTGGGAGATAGCCTTCATGCCCTGCTCTGCACCATGTCATTATTATTATTCCAGTTGTGACACCTGACATTTCCTCAGCAACACCCTGCCTCTCAACTCATCTAAAACTCTCTCCTTTCCTTT
>NW_026001977.1:0-2320 GCF_001458135.2 Marmota marmota marmota | reverse complement strand
GGCAGAGGGGTGGGAGGGGAAAGGAGGGGGCATGGGGGTAGAAAAGATGGTGGAATGAGATGGACATCATTACCCTAAGTACATGTACAAAGACAAAAAGAGAGGGGAGCATATTTAAATAAAATATGCAATTTAGTTTCAAAAAATATTTTCAAACATTTTATACTTTTATAAAAGATTTTTTTTGAACTAGGGAACAAATGCAGGGGTACTTTACCACTGAATAACATCCCTAGCCATTTTTAGTTTTTTATTTTGAGGCAGGGTCTCCCTACATTGTTGAGGGCCTCGCTAAATTGCCAAGGCTCGACTTGAACATAGGATCCTCCTGCCTCAGCCTCCCAAATCTCTTGGATTACAGGCAGGTGCCACTGCGCCCAGCTCTGCTTCTTTTTAAGGTCGTGTTCATCATGTGGAGTCCCGAGGGCCATGCCATCGCCACCCTTCCAGGCCAGCTCGGCAGCCTCTATTTCTCCCTTGTCTTTGAGTGATTCTCCTCCCTAGAAATGCTTGTATAAAACTAAGGCCTCTCTGGAAGGATTTGAGAAGTACTGAAATAGCTCTTCCTCCTTTCCCCTGGCCATAAATAGCCTGAAAGTCTAAAGTTGGTGCTTGGTTCATTTGGCTCATGCACTGTCCTGGTGAAAGTACAAATTAACTAGCAAATGATCTAGACTGGTAGACCCTGAGCAGGTTTTGATGGGGTGAGAGCACAGGGCAGGGCCAGGGGTTACCAAAGAACCAGAGGCCAGAACAAGGCCACAGAAGGCCCAGGTGGGGCTGCTACCAACAAAAGGAGCCCTCAAACCCTGAGGGCCCGTCCTGCTTTGCTAACAGGATGTGTGAGAGGATGCTGGGGTCAAGATCAATTGTTTTTTCCAGGAGTTGAGGAAAAAAATGTGTTAGCCTAGCACGTGTGGAGGCCTGGATCCCACCCCCCAGTGCTGCAAAGAAGAAAAAAAAAAGTAGGAAAAAAAATTCTCAGAGAAGACCCCGTACCCCTGTCCCATCCCATCCTCTGTTAAAAATATATTTAGAAACCACATTGCAACATTCACTGTCCCGCCTTCTCTCACCTCCTGCTATGGTTTAATGTGCCCCCCCGCCCCAAGTTTCATGTACTGGAGACTTCATCCCCAAAGTCATATGTCCATGGTATTTGGAGGGAGGACCTTTGGGAGGTCATTGGGATTAGATGAGATCTTGAGGGTGGGACCCCATGATGGCATTAGTGGCCTTTTGACTGTGTGTTCACAAAATCTGACTGTTCTTTCCCTTTCTTCAATTTGTTCACTTTTTGTCTTGAGAGAGAACACTTCAAAGAGTTCTTTGGGAAAATGTTAAACTTTCCCAAAGCCTTTCCATGTCCCAAACCATTTTGAATTTGCTCTCACACTTAATTATGTTTTTATTTATTCTCTTTCTGTTTTTCATTATCATTTAGTAGTGCTGGAACCCAAGGCCTCATGCATGCTAGGAAAGTAGCCTACCACTGAGCCACTTTCCCAGCCCCACAGTTGACTATCTATTAGCTACTGTGCTACTGTTTACTTGCTGTCTCTCAGTACTATATTTAGCCCTTGAAACTCAATGCCATGGGGCTGGAGCTGACAGTCAGCAAACTACATTTCCCAGAAACCTTTTCATTAGGTTCCACCAATAGGAGGGCCTGGGAGGAGATGATTGGGTAGGAAGCTTCCAACAGGCTCTAACTAAGTACAGTTGCTTCTTTCTTTGCAGATTGGACCCTGACTGATAGAGCTGAGTATAGAATTTGGATCTCAAATGATCTTTCTCAGAAGTTGGATGACATTGCTCCATTTTCTTCTAGCTTCCAGCTGAGGGCTTTAACACTAGCTTGCTATTTTTTACCTTCCTGGAGGATTTGGACTTTTTTTTTTCATTACCCTTGGAATTCAGAAATTTCAGTACCTTTAGAGATGCATCTTATAATTCTTGTTGGATATTCCGTCTGCTCTTTCGTTCTGAAGATTGAAGTTTTTCTTGAGCCCAGAGAAAGTGTTTATTCTATTATGACTTTATTTCCTCTCCTATCGGCTGTCTGTTTTTGGCTTCTGAGAATTGTCCTTAGATACTTGAATTTCAGGTCCTGCCGTGTGTCTCTTAATTTTTCTTTTATACTTTAAAAAAACTCCTTGTCTGTTTTGTTCTTTTTGAGAGAACCTCACAGCCCTGTCATCAATTCAATCTTCAGCCATGATCAGATGGCTACTGGGTCCCTGCAATGAGTATATCACATAAGCAGTTGCACTTTTTCAAATTCAGAGAACACTGACATATTCTTTTTTTTTTTTTTTTT
>NW_026001976.1:0-2320 GCF_001458135.2 Marmota marmota marmota | reverse complement strand
CACTGAGCTCCATCCCCAGCCGTTTTTTTTTTTTTTGAGACAGGTCTTGCTAAGTTGCTGAGGCTGGTTTTGAACTTGTATCCCCCTGCCTTGGCCTCCTCAGTTGCTATGGTTACAGGCGTGCACCATTGAGCCCATTTTGTTTCTTTATGTTTGCTTATGCAATAAGAACGTTAAAAACACTTATCTTTAAAAAGTCATTGATTTAATTCTTCCTAGTTTTGAATTTTGTAGACCTTCATTTTGTCTTGGGTGGACATACCAATTAATTATAGTTAAATTTTTTTTGTCTTTAATTATGCTTTATATGTTACTACTCCTACCTGACTTAGGGTGTTCCAATTAAGAAAAATGTTTGCATAGGGTCTCAAACTAGGATTTATCAATGTAGAAAGAGACATATATTACCACTCCTGATTTTAAAATATTGTTAATTTCCCAATTCATATTACAGACTGTTGATTTGAAATCTGAATGTCCAATATCTCTATTTGTTTATTTATTGGTGTTAAACCTGAAATACCCATAAAAGTAATCCAGGTAGAATTTTTCCACTTAAGCTGTTATATAAATTTGAAAGTTTAAAAATAATGTACTACAAATCAAATTGAAACATGGCACTCTTCTACTTCCTTAATAAAAATATGTTTTTATTAATATTTACTACTTTAATAAAAATAATTATTTTTAGTAAGAATGTCTTTAATTTTTACTGAACAGTCTTTTCAAACTAAGTGACTGATTTTGTACCACTTAGTTTGCCATTCAGAGCAATCTTTGCAGTGTTGAAAATAATAGCATAGTTAAGAGCGTGGTTGCTAAGTAAAAATTTGAATCTTGGTTCCACGGTCTTGATTTTGTGACTTTGGGCAAGCTTTTTACCTTCCCTATTGCGTCAAATGTAAAAAAATGGAAATGATGGGATTTACCTGTGTTTTAACAGTTAACCACTTGTCTTTATTTCCTTTATTTTTTCTCTACTGTAAAACATTTTATTTGTTTTTTATCTTTTCCCACTAGATTGTTAGCTGTATGAGAGCAGAAATTTTGTTTTCGTATCCAGCCCTAGAATGGTGCTGGCATATAGGTGGTACATAGATATGTAGAAGGTACTCATACATATTAGTTTATTTTCTCCAGGTTTTTTTTTTAATATTTATTTTTTAGTTATAGTTGGTCACAATACCTTTATTTCACTTATTTATTTTTATGTGGTGCTGAGGATTGAACCCAGGGCCTCATGCGTACAAGGCAAGCGCGCTACCGCTGAGCCACAACTCCAGCCCACTTTTCTCCAGTTTATATTCAAACACAAGATGAAATTTATTTCACAAAATATTTTCCTTTAAGGGAGGAAGTGACAAGTGAAATTGGTTTTATTGAAAACTTAAAATCAGAGTAGTTTAAAGCTGAAAGAGGTTAGGTTTCCAGATTCTTTTGTGGAGCTGAAATCTAGTAATTAGATTTCTATTGAGTGTGATTTTCTCTTGTTTAACTTGAGTTTACCTTTAAAACCTAAATTCAAGAAATAAAAATCCTGGGTATGTTTTAATAGTTAATAAGTGGAAAATATCTTGCAGTGGACAACAGATGAAGACTTAACGGAAGCAGTTCATTCTTTGGGAGTAAATGATATTTTGGAGATAAAATTTTTTGAAAATCGAGCAAATGGCCAATCGAAGGGGTAAGAATTTTGTGTTGTTTTTATAATAAAATTTAAGTTAGATTTTGATTGCAATGTGTGTTAGTTTTCCTTAAGGTTAATGCTAATTACATGTGCATAAGACATGATTACATTGGAAGGAGGATCTTTGGTAAAGATTCATACTCATTTCATATACCTTGTTATTTAGCACACTAAAAAAATGGGCAAGATAAGGCTTACTTTCAAATTTTCCTGAGTTTTCTTCATCTATGTTGTAGTATGAGCACTTCATTTTTTATGACTAATATTATAGACATATAACTTTTTTAAAAAAATCCATACAGTTCACAGGCATTTATGTTATTTTCACTTTTTACTGCAATCTAGTGGCTCCTCAAATCATTAAATATAGAGCTGCCATATAACCCAATATTGCTACTCCTAGATATAAACCCACAGAATGAAAAGATGTTTATACAAAACTGGTACACAAATATTCACAGGGATGTTTTCAGTAAGAACACAAATGTTCATCAAGGAGTTTTGTTGTTGTTTTCTTAAGTGCTATATTGCAGTGGTGCAAACCCATAATCCCAGAGACTTGGGAGGATAAGGCTCTCAGCAACTTAGTGGGACCTGTCTCAAAATTAAAAATAAAAAGGGCTGGGGAGGGGG
>NW_026001975.1:0-2320 GCF_001458135.2 Marmota marmota marmota | reverse complement strand
TAAATATTTATTTATTTATTTTAGTTTTCGGCAGACACAACATCTTTGTTTTTTTTTTGTATGTGGTGCTGAGGATCGAACCCGGGCCGCACGCATGCCAGGCAAGCACGCTACCGCTTGAGCCACATCCCCAGCCCTTGCTAAGGCTGGTTTTGAACTAGCGATCCTCCTGCCTCAGCCTCCCAAGCCACTGGGATTATAGGCGTGCACCACTGTACCTGGCTAGATCTGAATATGATCATCTAAATTGAGACATATAGGTATATGTGTTATGTGTATGTGTGTGCATGCACACACTTGCACATGCCAGCTCTTTAATCTAGGATTGCTAATTAACAAGATCAAACCTAGAAATGCCATCTGGTGAGAGCTTTCCAGAGAATGAGCCAAAAGGAGAGGAAAAAAAGCAGTGTTAAAACAAAAAAGAGAAAGCCTGAGCCTGAGACAACACTGTTTCAGCTGAACCATGCTTAAAAAGCCAGTCTTCTGGTTAACCTAATTACATGGGCCAGTAAGTTCTCTTTAAGACAGTCTAAATTGGATTTCTATCCCGTGCAACTGAAAGATGCTAACTTACTTCAAGACAACCTTTACGAGATTATTTCCTTACCTTATAGGATGAGTATAATGAAAAGGAGATTAAAGATACCAAGGTCTTACAGCAGTTAAGTGGCATTAAAAATATCTGAACCAGATTTTTCTGCCTCCAAAGTCCATACCTTTTATGTAGTACACTGTATTACAAAGATTTCGATTTACCATTCCATCAAGCAAGCAGAGGCTATGAATACCAACCATTATTATTTATCACATCAAGCAGTATATCCATGATTTAGGATGAATCTTCCTGATGAAAAGATCTCTCATAGTAGGAATTAATGATTTTATTTTGTTTAATGAGCATATAAAATCAGCTTCCAAATTAACTACCAGTAAACTGATTTTAATATTTCCCTTAACAAGTACTGTTTATCTAGTTTTCTAAAAATTACCTGCTTTAAGTCTCCTATTGAAGAGACATGAAAAGGACAAAGCCAGTCACAGCTACTTAGTGACACTCTGTTTTAAATAATAAAAAGGGCTTAGGGTGTAGCTCAGTGATACTAAACCCCTGGATATGATCAACAGTACCACCAAAATAATTATGATATTTTTAAAAAATAAAAGTAATTATTATTTCATTGCTCTTTTCGGGTTATAATTCTAGCTAACATAATTAAAATTTTCACGATCGTCACAAAATAAAAGAACTTCATTTAATGTCAGAAGAAGATAAGAGACCTAAATCAAGGTCAAACCTCATGTGACTATCTATAAAACTCCTGCCCAATACAAGTCTCTTCACACAATCATGGTCTCAATCTGAGGATTGAAAAGTTTGTTTCTATTCAAAGTCATTTAGTTAGTTCAGGAATTTGATGTTCAATTTAGAGTCTTTTGTTTAGGCTAAAAATTGGTTAGCTGATAGTACATCTCACTGAAAAAGAGAGAAATGAATGCTTGTTTAGAGGAGTATTTGAATTCTGCATTTTATGCTGACATCCTAACAAGAATATAACGCGCTCATGATTGACCTGCAGTAAGCTCTAAATCTGGCAAAGCTAACCCCATCACTAACAATGAGACAAGAACACCAAGGACAGAGAGAAATGTTATGAGCAATCTTGTTGCTTCTGAGCACCACTGTTCAGGCCTCTATCCTGTTTCTGAGTCTTGCTCAGGAGTTTCAAGTTCACCATATCTACTGGTTCCTGACTTTTCTTAAGTTCTCACCTATTGACTTTTATTCTGACCTTGACAGAATTAGAACTGTGTCCCTAAACCAGTAGAATTTTTTTTGTTGTTGTTGTTTTTTCCTCCACTACAGCTCCTACTGTGGTCTCAGAAAAGTTACAATGAATCCTATAACCAGGATTATATTTCTACTTAAGGAGAGAGACTATTAAGAAAGCCTACTCTTGGGCTGGGGATGTGGCTCAAGCGGTAGCGCACCTGCCTGTCATGCGTGCGGCCCGGGTTCCATCCTCAACACCACATACAAACAAAGATGTTGTGTCCGCTGAAAACTAGAAAATAAATATTAAAAAATTCTCTCTCTCTTTAAAAAAAGAAAATGTATGTACAAGAAACTTGTCTTATGGGCTGGGGATGTGGCTCGGGCGGTGGCGCGCTCGCCTGGCATGAGTGCGGCCCGGGTTCGATCCTCAGCACCGCATGCAGGCAGAGATGTTGTGTCCGCCGAAAACTAAAAAATAAATATTAAAATTCTCTCTCTCTCTCTCTCTCTCTCTTTAAAAAAAAAAAAAAAAAAAAAAAAAAA
>NW_026001974.1:0-2320 GCF_001458135.2 Marmota marmota marmota | reverse complement strand
TTTCCAGGGCAGTAATGTTCCTGTTACTGTGTCCAGGGCAGGGAATGGGGGGCCTTCAGTGGCGGGTGAAAGAGAAAAGAAATTGAAATTCCTGTTTTTTCTCCTACCTCACTCCCTAGATTCCACAGGTTTTGGTGAAGTTGAAGAAATACTGTCATGGGGACAAGGTGAGTTGGAGAAATGAGATGGCAGGATGGGAGCAGCTAAGGGTATTTCTTCCCTTGAGAAACAAGGGCAAGAAGAGGTCCCTCAGACCCTGGCTGAGCAGCAGAGTGTGTGTGCCGGGGGGCGGGGGGGGGGAGGCTAGAATTCCATGGATGTGCTTGAGCACCTGGGAGCATCCTTGGATGCACTCCTGGGCTTCTGATAGGACACATCTCAGTTTGGACCCTCCACAGGCAAGGTTGCCCATGATGGTTGGGCAAGAGTGGACACGTGGGAGCAGTGATGCCTCCAACATTTCCCCACCCAGCTGCTGGGGCATAGTGGTGGGTGCAGCCTATTTGAGGCTCCTGTACCCAGCATGTTATCCTTGTGAGTCTACACCATAGGCTTCAGGAGGCATGGAGGACCCAAAATCCAGGGGAAGTTGCTGACTCTTTGCAGGACTTCACTGAGGATGTCAACTGTGCTTTTGAGTTCCTGCTGAAGCTCACACCCTTGCTGGACAAAGCTGACCAGCGCTGCAAGTATGAACTCCCCTACTTACCTCTATGCTACTAGAAGATGTCTGGGCCCTTCCCCTGCTCTCTATGTCAGAAGAATTTCAAGGGATCCTGTCTCCTTGTTGGTGACACAATGTTGTCAAGTATCCACAGTCATTCTGCCTGCCTTCGGGCACTCCAAATTGTCTTCATCCTGAAGGAGGGAGGAGACAGGGCAGGAACCCATTGTTCCCATTCCTCAAAAGCCCTAGCTCTGTGCCCACTTCCCTCATCCTGTTTTCCCTCACAGCTGTGACTGTACAAACTTCCTCCTCCAAGAATGTAACAAGCAGGGCCTTCTGTCTGAAGCTAATTTCGCCAACCTTGTAGCCAAGCGGTAAGTGCAAGTCCATTTGGGCTGCCTCAAGAGCCCCGTGACATCCCTCTGTCATGTCAGACTGGCTGCTGGTACCTTTCCCTCTTCTGTTTGAACTCTGGGTTGCAAGTGACTGGCACTATACCTTGTAACACAGGAAACCAGGGGGGAAAGAAGATGCTGACTTCAGACCGGAGTTTTACACTATTCTTTGCTGTTCTTTAACTCACCCTCTTTTGTGACCAAAGAAAAAAATTCAAATTTTCAAAACAAATCTTAAATTAACTTTCAAAATAAATGTAATGACTCATGACAAATTGAAGTGATTCCAGTATCGAACACCTTTTCATAAACTTCATCCCAACACCAAAGTTTTTTTTTTTCCCCTTTTGGTGGTGCTGAAAAGAGAACCTAGGACCTTGTGCATACAAGGCAAACACTGTACCACTGAGCTACATCCCAGCCCCCCAGAATTTCTGTATGCTTCCCACCACCTCTGTGCCTCTGCTTCTGGGGTTGGACTAGGGAGTAGGGAGCGTTTGAAAAATTTCTCTTGGTTCCTGTCCCCTTCTCTTGCCAACTGGTCATGGCCATAGCTCAGCAGATCGGGAACATGCACCCCAGCAAAAGTCATCAGAAAATGCCAACATCCAGCCTAATCCCGGGCTCATCCTCCGTGCAGAGCCTACTGTCACAAACATTCTCAAGGTGAGTGCATCCTTTCCTTGCCACCAGGATCTTCCCTTTCTTTTTTTTTGTACCAGGGATTGAACTCAGAGGCACTTGACCACTGAGCCACATCCCCAGCCCTACTTTTGTATTTTATTTAGAGACAGCTTCTCACTGAGTTGCTTAGTGCCTCACTTTTGCTGAGGCTGGCTTTGAACTCACGATCCTCCTGCCTCAGCCTCCTGAGCTGCTGGGATTACAGGCGTGTGCCACTGTGCCCAGCAGTCTTCCCTTTCTTCCTTCTGGTTTTCCTCTATGTCCAGATAAGTAAACAGGGCTCATAGATCTCTCTCATCTGGATTCCAGTCATAGTTACTTTAGAAGCAGAGAAAGGGGGAAGGCAAGGGCAGCTACCACTATAAGCTTCATGTGTAGGTGTTTCAGAGATGCCATCTCACAAGGACACAGTAGCCAGGTGTAGTGGTGCAGGCCTGGGATCCCAGTGACTTGGGAGGCTAAGGCAGTAGGATTGCAAGTTCAAGGCCAGTCTCAGCAACTTAGTAGGACCCACTCAAAATAAAAAAATAGAAGGAAATGAGAAAGTAGCTCATTGGTAAAACAACTCTGGGTT
>NW_026001973.1:0-2320 GCF_001458135.2 Marmota marmota marmota | reverse complement strand
ATGGTGGTGGTGATATGAGGATAATGGTGAGGATAATGACTGCAATGATATGAGGTGATGGTGGTGGTGTGGTGATATGAGGTGATGTGGTGAGGATGGCGATGGTGATAGGAAGGTGATGTGAGGACTGATTGTGTTGGTGACGGTGAGGATGGTGATGGTGGTGAGTGGTGTTAGCTAAACCACGTACCTTCATATGTAGGTGGTACTAAAGGCACTGAGGAGCAAAGCTGCTGTGGGTGATCTGCCTCTTCTGTGACAGAGCAGTCTTGTAGTGAGACCAGCTGCGTGTCAGTGCCCATCCTCTAATGCACATGACGCTTTGTCTGGGGGACGCCAGGAGAACGTGCGAGTCGCTAGGTCAGGCCTGCGGTTGTGCATGCAGAGCTACTGCGGGTGGGTCTCCGACTCCAGGCCTCCCACGCTGACGTCCTGACACTTCGTGTAACGTCCCTGCTGGAGCCCACGTGGAGCCCTGAGAGCTACTTAAATCGTCATTGTAAGCTTGCCAGATCTTGGAATCTTGGGGTGCAATGGAGGGAACCAAGCTTTGGAGCTTGGGGTACCTGACTGTGCTCTGTGTCGCTTCTTCCACCCGTGGGGGCTAGCTGGGCTTTAAAAGAGTGTGTCCCCACTTCACTTCCTCCTCGAGTGACTGAAGTGGGTGCCTTCCTTCCGACTCTCTGCTCTCCTCTGCACCTTACAGAGTGGTCCTTTTAAAAGCGTGACTCTGACGGTTCCCCATGCTCGCAGCGGCACGTGTGGGCTTCCCATCACTCTCTGAGAAGGAGAGCCTTCTCGGGGTCTCAGGCCTCTAGCACCTCTGTCCCTGCCCACCTCTTCCCCTGCTTGTTGTCCCAGACACTCTGACCTCCTTTCCCTTCCCCCACCCAGCATGCCAAGCAGTGTCCACCCCAAGGCCAGAGTGTTTCCCAGTACCCCCTGGCTCGGGCCTCACCTCCTTTGGGTCACGGCTTGAACTCATTCTCAGCAAGCCTTCTCCAATAATCCTTGAGAACGTCACCGTCCATCCCAGCTCCCATCCTCCCTACCTGCATACGATCTGTTACCACCAGACAGTCTAAGTATGTGTTTTAATCGTTCATTTCCACCTCTTCTAATAGAGTTGAAACTCACATGAATGCAAGGCCATTGTTTACTGATCCTTTTGTGTACCTCGAGAGGGTGCTGTGCACAGAAGCAGGGCAATATGTTTGTGAAAGGGAAGCGGATGGAGGTGGAGGGGGAGGGACCTTCACCTCCTAAACCCCTTTCCATTGCTCTGTGGAGACCTGGGGTGGGTCCCTGCACTGGAGCTGAGTTCTAGGGGGCATTTGGGCATGCAGGGAACAGAGGTAGACCCTGTCCCCCACAGGGAGGGAGGAAGGGAGGGGCGCGCTGGGCCGGGTGGACGTGCTGCAGAATCAGCAGCTGGCTCTGTGTCTGCTCGGGATGTGTGCCTAGAGCGCGTCCCAGCGCTGACCTGATGGCTGCTTCCCCCAGCTTGGTCTCCAGCCCCTCCACAGTGGCCCCACCCACAGGGACTTGCAGGGGGACTAGACAAGATCTTTTCAGGTAGACAGTGCACCCCGACGTTATTGGAACATTCCCAGATTTCTGGGTCACAGAGATGAGCAGCAGTGGGCTAAGTCAGTGGGGAAATGCAAGAAGTGCCCGCCCGCCTGGGCCAGGTCAGGCTGGCATCAGGTCAGGGTGGCAGGGATTCCACCGTGGAGTCTCAGGGTGGACTCCTGGGCTCTGCAAGTTGCAGTGGTCTGGAGACCAGGAGCTCACGCTCTGGTGAGCAGAGCGCTGCAGAGTGCTGGGCAGGGCGGCACTTTCTGTCAGTCCTCCCCGGCAGTGCGTTTCCTTCAGCACGCCTGAACCTCTCACGCCCACGCAGTCCCCGCCCCGTCTTGCTGAGTGCCTTTGGGGAGCAGCGTGCTCCTGGGGTACCTCTGTGTGAAGCTGTTGGAGTTGTTTTTACTCTTATTTCTTCACATTTTATTGATTTTCATTTAAAAATACATTCTTGACACTTTTTGCTCAGAATTACTCAGGTTTTTTTCCTCCCAAACGATGTGATTTGGGTTTATCCTTAAAAAAAAAAAAAAAAAAAAAAAAAAAAAAAGTAAAGAATTGGGTTTACCTCTGTTAGAGATTAAAAATAAATATGAAGGATATTTTTAACCTTTTTAGAAAATGCGTAGTTTTATATTTTTATATCTTAAAAGTTTATAGTGTAAAGACCTTTGTCAGGTTCTGTGTAAACATCTGGAGGTCGTTGGGCTGAAACTAAGAGGAGCAGGCAGGACCAGCT
>NW_026001972.1:0-2320 GCF_001458135.2 Marmota marmota marmota | reverse complement strand
TTTTGAAAGAGAGAGTGAGAGAGAGAGAGAGAGAGAGAGAGAGAGAGAGAGAGAGAGAGAATTTTTTTAATATTTATTTTTTAGTTATCGGCGGACACAACATCTTTGTTTTGTATGTAGTGCTGAGGATCGAACCCGGGCCGCACGCATGCCAGGTGAGTGCGCTACGGCTTGAGCCACATCCCCAGCCCCCTAAGATAGTTTCTTATTCTGAAGTACACTCCTGTTACACAATAAGAATTCATGTGCAAACAAATCAGCAATTCATGCTAAAGATGCCAGTTTGTCAGCTTTGCCAGCATACAAAACAGAAAGGTCTCAAAAGGCAATATCTTACTTGGCAAGTGGTTGGTTAGAGAGCAACTGCTTGAGATGCTGGGACAAAAGCTTCTTCTCTAGAGATAATCTTATCCATGCCCGAGCTCGTCCAACATCAGTTTTGATCTCACTCATGTTTTGAATATGCCTAAAAAAACAGTAGTAACAGTAAAGACACAGATCCTAAGGAAAACTTGAGCTAAAAAAGAACTAAAAAAGAATTAACAGTTCTGGGCACCAAAAAGCTGTTTCATACTTAGAGGAAGCAATGGGTAATACATAATTTGAAGGCCCATTAAACCTTAAAAAGTTCCATCTGAATCATGAATTTAGTCCCACATCAGAAATGTCATTATAATACAAACACACAAGCAACAACATCTTAAGATAAAGCATTTAACAGTCATCTATTCTTTCAGACTTATTATGTCCCTGTTTCATCCTCTGAGTTACCTATAAACAGGCACTTGATGATTCCCAATGCTAAAGAAAAGTAATAAAACAATATGAACAGTTAAGTTCTTATTCAAAATAATTTTTCTATAGTTTAAAAATGAGCCACAACTTTAATCAACTTAACTATTTTTTCTTATTCTTTTCCCTTATTTTTGTTTTGTACTAATAGAGATTAAACCCAGGAGTATACTCCATCACTGAACTACATCCCTAGTCCTTTTTAGTATTTTTAAAATTTTGAGGCAGCTGAACCCTACACTGCCCAGGTTGGCCTCTGATTTATGATCTGCCTGCCTCCTGAGCATATGGAATTACAGGTATGTGCCACTAAACCTGGTAACTACTCATCTATTTTTCAAGTTGCCCCAGACAATATATGGAAAATATAAAAATTTTACTTTTATGGCATCAGAAGTCACATTATACTGTGTTGATAATCTTAAAAGCTAGAAAGATTTAGGTAATTATGTGGCTACACAAAAAAAATTGTGTGGTCAAACAACAATTAAAAGTTACATCTTTTAACTGGGTGCAGTGGCCCATGCCTGTAATCCCAGTGACCTGGGAGGCTGCGGCAGGAGGATTATAAATTCAAGGCCAGCCTCAGTCACTTGGCAAGGCCCTAAGCAACTTAGGGAGACCTGTTTCAAAATCAAAAAAATTTAAAAAGAACTGGGGATGTGGCTAAGTGTTCCTGGGTTTGATTCCCCAGAACCAAAAAATAAAATAAAATAGAATAAAAGTTATGTCTATGTATAAATTAGTATTCCATGTAAATGTCAGTGCTATATTTAGCCAAACTGAATTTATCTTCCTAAATAATTTTTTTCCTAAAGGGGAAAGGAGGATCAGACAAGAAGGATAAGCCTTAGAGAGAGGGTAAATTATAAAAACCACCACAGGGAGGTGAGTCATGAAAAAGCCTTTGTTACTATATAATGCATCATTTCTCATTTGATTTTTTTTTTTTTTTTAAATATCCAGAATGACTCATTCTGGCTGTAATAAATACTGCAACAAAACCTATTCTCTGCTGATTCTAAGCATTCAGAATAAGGAAAAAATCCTCTCTGTAACACACACATGTTCTTGCTTTTTTCTTCACTTTCTCCCTTTTTCTTCTCCTCACCCTGAATGTGAAGAAGTAGCACTTTAATCTTCAGTGCTGATGTATGAGCCAACACTCTTGATCAATAAGATGCAAAGCACTGTTATCACATTACATAGACAGATACACTAAAGAAATGACTTAAAAAACAAGTCAGAATCAGGAGGTAAAGTTGTGGCTGGGTGTGGTGTAATCCCAGTAACTCAGGAGACTGAGGTAGGAGGATGGCAAGTACGAGGCCAGCCTTGGCAACTTAGCAAGACTCTGTCTCAAAGTAAAATAAAAAAGGCTGGGGGTGTAGTTTGGTGGTATAACACTCATCAGTTCAATTCCTAGTATCCCCCTGCCTCCCCCGAAGATGTGTTATAATTTTTGTGGGATTTAACCAAAACCATCTTACATCTAAGAATTTTTTCAGATTTTATAATACTTATTTTA
>NW_026001971.1:0-2321 GCF_001458135.2 Marmota marmota marmota | reverse complement strand
ATATATATATATATATATATATATATATAGAGAGAGAGAGAGAGAGAGAGAGAGAGAGACATATCAATCATCCCCAGGACAAATATAAACTCCAAAGTCATGCCTCCAGTGACCTACTTTCTCCAACCACACCCCTCCCACTTATATAGTAAGTGCACAGTTAATACATTCATTTTAAGATGGCTTGGTTAGTTCACTATTCTCATAAGCTCATCACTTTGTCTCTGAATATTTCTGTAATTGATTCAGGAGCTTTAGAGGGACACTCCATATCCGAACCATAACATATTAACTGTTCCCATTATATTCTTATTTTTTGATAGGAAGAATATTCATATGTATTTCAGGAAAGATAAAGTTAGTAAATAATTACATCAGCAAGTTACAATAAAAATTGAGAGTATAATATAAACATAAAACTCATGAAATATATATATCTGAAAAAATTCCTCATATATCATTTACTTCTTTTCTTTAATTTTTTTAGTTATAGATGAACACAATATCTTCATTTACTTATTTTTATGTGATACTGAGGATCAACCCCAGTGCCTCACACATACAAGGCAGGTGCTCCACCCTCTTAGCCCCAGCCCCAGCCCTCATTTACTTTTATACTCCATGTTTTCATAAATAATTGAAAATATACTCTACTGACATATGTATCAAAAAGAACAAATAAAAATAAAAAAAATATTGTTCCTTTCACATTAGAAACCAAGCAATCATAGTTTATATCCTGATTTCATTTTCTTATTTGTGATTTTTCTATTGGACAATTTAGGGTCTGGTTCATCATTTCAGATGCTGAATTCTTTGAGTACAGTATGTATGATATATATGCTGAATTTGAATTGTTTTTGTCCTAAGAATTGTGTAGTATCTATCTGGATGTGCTATGGAAGATGAATCTATGGAAGTGGGGGAGAAATACTGGTGACTTACATTGACTCTCTTATTTTCAGAGAATGGTCAATGAAGGACAGAATTTTTCTAACCAAAATTAAAAAAAAAAAAAAAAAAGGTATCTTTCCCTGTTGAGAGCCAATGGCCAGGTCAAGATGGTGCCTGGCATTTTGCCAGAAGGGACGGTTCCTGCTGCCTTGGGTGCCCACTATTTTTGAGCTCTCATGGAGTTCCTAGAGTTCGCATGGGTTGGTTGAGTTCCCGTTGAGCTTGCGGGGAGTTCCTGGAGGGTCACATGGGTGGCGTTCCCGTGAGTTTGAAAATAAAGTTCATTCCTGCTTGAATCTACAAGTGGCTCAACCTCCCGGTTATTTGTGCCCAGCCAGACTGCGGCATTTCCCATTTCTTGTGTTTTTTAATTGGTTTCCCTTAGTTATACATAACACTAGGATTCACTTTGGCATGTATAAAAGCATGGAATATAATTTACTCTAATTAAATCCCCACTATATCCCCTTTCCCTCTTCTCCTCACTCCCCCTGTTCCCTTTCCTCTACTGAGTTTTCTGCCTTTACTTATAGTTTTTGCTTATAAATTATTGCCTTGTGGATATGCATAATGGTGAGATTCACTCTGGTACATTCTCCTGCGTTCATAAGACAAATAGGTCAGTTTGTCCCACTGTTCTTCCCTTATCTGTTCTTCCTCTCTCTTCTTCAATTCTGTCTTCTAATTGATTTATCTTTCCTCTCTTTGGATGGAACCCCTCATTTTCTTTGCTTTATCTCTTTCCCCTTATTTTGGACTCATTTCTACATATCAGAGAAAATATTTGACCTTTGACTTTCTGGGTCTGGCTTATTTCACTTAGCATGATTGTCTCTATTGAGCTTCCACTGATCAGCAAATGGCATCATTTCATTCTTCTTTATACCTGAGTAATACGCCAATGTATATGTGTACCACATTTTCATTACCCATTCATCTATTGAAGGGCACCCAGGTTGGTTCCACAGCTTGTTATTGTTAATTGTGGTGCTATAAACATTTTTTCATAATGCTGATTTTACGTTATTTTTTAAATATAGAAAATTTTCTATAGCATTATACAGGGGCTGAAAGGGGAAAAGAGAAAGACTGGGCAAATGAGAGGAAAAAAAAGGAAAAAAAGTGGGAAAGAAGAATACACACGAAGTTGAAAAGAAGAAAAATATAGATGGGGTGGGATTGATGCAGTAATGCAATAGATAATAGTAGATAATGTTGGAGAGAGACTAGGAGTAAGAGGAGCAAGAGTAAACCAGAGGTGGGAAAGCACAGAACAATTCTAATTAATGCTTTAAATTATTAGAAAAAATATATGGAAAGGTGTTGAAGATACAATGTCAGCTATTACGGTAACAACTACCTCTCCA
>NW_026001970.1:0-2321 GCF_001458135.2 Marmota marmota marmota | reverse complement strand
GTCTTAGTGGTTTTGATGGAAACCACAGCATCGAACAAACATTGAAATGACAGCACGACCTATCTCCAATAGTGCGGTGTGTGTCCCCTGGAATTCCTGGGTTGAAACTTGAATCCCTGAATTACAGGTTGATCATATTTGGAGGCACTTTGGGAGGTGACTGGCTCTACCGGACTCACCCTTCATACATAGATCAGTCCATTCAAGGATTCATAAGTTTCCTTAGGAGAGTGACTTTGCTACCAAAGTCAATTCTCTCCAGCGGGACAGCTCTGTCTGGCCTCATGATGGCCTCTTCTATGTTAGGATTTAGCCCAAAGACCCTCACCAATGGTCAAGGAGATCCCCAGACCATGTTCGTGGACACTCCTGTCTTCAGAAACTTGAGCCAAACTTCTTTTCTTTTCTTTTCTTTTTTTTTTTTTTGGCTTTGGTATCGGGCATTGATCACAGGGGTGCTTAACCATGGAGAAAAACGTCTAATCCTTTTCGTAAAATGATTATTGTTTTTTATTTCGGTACAGGATCTCTCTAAGTTATCTAAGGGTATTGCTAAGTTGTAACAAGTTCGCAAATCCTGCCTCAGCCACCCAGGCTGTCAGGAACACAGGAAAGTGCCAGGGCACTTAGTGAAATTTGATTCTTTTTAAAACAGTCACCACCCAATAGTCTTATCGAAAAAAGAAAAATTTATATATATATATATATTTACATACATACACATATGCCTAAGATGCATGACAGATAAGCCTATCAACTTTGTAAGACACATACATACTGATGTGTTTTTTCAAAGTTATCACATATGTTAGAAATAGAGTCAAAAACAATTGACATTATTATTTATCTGCTCTTGGTGTTAGCTCGGAGAAACTGAATTGTGTAGGGAGTTACAAGAGGCTTGGGTGCAATCTGGATTTCCAAACATTCTCCCAGGGCCCTAAGAGAAACCTGATCAATGGCTGTCTCTTCCCAAAGAACCCACAGGACCAGGGGCCCCCAGGGAAGCAGCAGCAGCCAGGAGATGGTGTCACAGGAAGTCACAAGGCAGGGCCTTGGTAGGAAGCTGTGTGGACTGGAACAGACAAACCCTCTCACAGGCTACTGCAGGTTTCTGGGGGCACTAGCCTCTTGTCCCTCACCTTGGAGCAAGACACACAATGCCCGTTTGTGATGTCACTGTCCTCTCAGCTCAGTGAGAAAAGCCCGATAGGCCAGCTCAGGTGGCACCTGTGTAATCAATCCTAGTGTTCCTCACGGATCACTTCCTACAAGACCATACCTTTGTGCTTTGGTCCTGCGTGGCCCTCGACAAGGAGGTTGCTAAGCCCAGCTTGGATCTTGGACCATCAGACCTGGTACTGGCCCTCCCTGCCTTACTGCTAGGGCTGTCATGCATTAAATGCACATGGGATGGGACCCAATGAAAATGTTTCCCTAACTAGACTTCCCTCTAGGTGCTCCACTTGTGCCCCTCCAATTGGAAGAAATAAATAAATAAAATGGCCAGAGGAGAAACACTCCAGAAACTACGGCTGCCTTGCATTTTGCTCAATCTCAGAAAACTTGCTCCCCTGGTAAAAAATTTCTTTTGGGTTCCATTGCATATCAACGTGAGATCTAATGAACAGAGTCCTGGGTTATATCCAAGGACCACATGAAAAAAAAAAAAAAAAAAAGACTTAAAAAAAAAAAAAAACAACAACTCACCCCATTTTCATGTTCTCTCTCTCTTTTTGAACTCACTTTCCACGTGACCACTTCTTCCCATGTCTGCATTCACCGCAGCCTAGAGGACATAAAATACATGAATACCACAACACTAAGTCCCCTACCTCAACATTCTCTGCCTGAAATCTAAAGGGGAAACTTGAAAATAAACCAACATCCAGGCTGGAGGACACCAGTCAGGTGTCTCGAAGAAGCTTCCTCTCTCTCTCCTTGTGACAGACTCGTTTTTTAAGGCCACTTTAGAAAAGTAGATGATGCTAGCGATTTTCATTCAACTTTAAAAGTCACTTCATAGTATGGTTTCAATGGTTGTGCCCTGGAAACCCATTGTTGGAAAGTTAATCCCAAAATTATGTGTGAACGGGAACCGAAGTATTTCTGGGAGGTCACTGGCTCATGAGAACTCTGCCCTCATGCACAGGCACTGATCAGTCCACTCATGGATTCATAGGTTTTGTGGGGAGTGACTTTGCTATAAAAGCCAGGTGTCTCCAAGAAGCTTCCTCTGTCTCTCTGTGCTGGCCTCTTCCACATTATGATTAAGCAAGAAGACCCCCACCAACGGCTCAGCAGACACTGAGGTCCTATTC
>NW_026001969.1:0-2321 GCF_001458135.2 Marmota marmota marmota | reverse complement strand
TTAGGGATAGGGTTAAGGTAGGGTTAGGGTTAGTGATAGGGTTAGTGTTAGCCTTAGGGTTAAGATTAAGGTTAGTGTTATATTTAGTGTTAGGTTTAGGGTTAGGGTTACGGTTAGTGGTAGTGTTAGGGTTAGGGTTAGGGTTAGGGTAAGTGTTAGGATTAGGGATAGGGTTAGGATTAGGTTTATTGTTAAGGTTGGGGTTAGGGTTAGGTTTAGTGTTAGGGTTAGGGTGAGTGTTAGAGTTAGGGTTAGGGTTATATTTTAGGGTTAGAGTAAGGGTTAGGGTTAAGGTTAGGGTTAGGGTTAGTCTTAGTATTAGGGTTAGGGTTAGAGTTAGTGTTAGTGTTAGGCTAAGGGTTAGGGTGAGGTTAGGGTTAGGGTTAGTGATAAATTTATGGTTAGGGATAGGGTTAGTTTTAGAATTATGGTTATAGTTAGGGATAGTGTAGGTTTATGGTTAGGGTTTGTTTAGGGTTAGTGTTAGGCTTAGGGTTACTGTTAGGATTAGGGTAAGGGTTAGGTTTAGGGTTAGGGTTAGTATCAAGGTTAGGGTTAGGGTTAATGTTAGGGTTAGGGTTAGGGTTAGGGTTAGGGATGAAATTATGTTTAGGTTTAGGGTTAGTGTTAGGGTTTGCTTGAGGGATAGGATTATTGTTAGGTTAGTGTTAGGGTTGGGTTAGGGTTAGGGTTAGGGTTAGTGTTCGTGTTAGGGTCAGGCATAGGAATAGTGTTTGGTATAGGTTTAGAGTTAGGGTTAGCGATAGGGTTAGCGTTAAGTTTAGGGTTAGGGTAAGAATTAGGGTTAGTATTAGGGTTAGTGTTAGGATATGTGTATTGGTTAGGGTTAGGGTTGGGATAGGCTTAGTGTTAGGGTTAGGGTTAGTGATAGTGTTTGGGTTAGGTTTATATTTAGGTTTAGGGTTAGTGTTAGGGATAGGGTTAGGTTTAGGATTAGGTGAGTGATTTGTTTAGGGTTGTTGTCAGGGTTAGGGTTGTAGTGTTAGGGTTAGGGTTAGGGTTAGGGTTAGGGGCAGGGGCAGGTTTATGTTTAGGGTTAGGTTAGGGATTGTGTTTTGCTTAGGGTTATGGTTAGGGTTAGAGTTATGGTTAGGATTAGGGATACAGTTAGGGTTAGGTTTAGGATTAGTGTTCGAGTTACTGTTAGGGTTAGGGTCAGGTTTAGGGTAGGTTAGTATTTTGTTAGGATTAGTGTTAGGTTTATTGTTAGGTTTAGGGTTAGTGTGAGGGTTATGGTTAAGTTTAGGATTAGGATTAATGTTAGGGTTAGTGTTAGAGTTTGTGTTAGGGTTATTAATTGGATTAGGGTTAAGGTTACAGTTAAGATTAGGGTTACAGTTAGGGTCAGGGTTAGTGTTAGGGTTAGGGTTAGGGTTAGTGTTTTTGATTGGGTTAGGGTTTAAGTTAGGATTCAGATTAGGGTTAGGATTAGTTTTAGATTTAGTTTTAGGGTTAGTGTTAGGGTTAGTGTTAGGGATAGGGTTAGGGTTTGTGTTAGGGTTAGCGTTGGGGTTAGCATTAGGGTTAGAGTTAGGGTTAAAATTAGGGTTAGTGTTTGGGTTAGGTTGGGGTTAGGGTTGATGTTACTGTTATGGTTAGGGTTAGGGTTAGGTTTAATGTTAGGTTAAGGATTAGGGTTAGGGTTATTGTTACTTATAGAGTTAGGTTTAGGGTTAATGTTAGGTTTAGGGTTAAAATTAGTGTTAGGGTTAGAGTTAGAATTAGGGTTAGGGTTAGGGTTTGTGTTAGGGTTAGCATTGGGGTTAGCATTATGATTAATGTTAGGGTTAGGTTTAGTATAGGGTTCGATTAGGTTTAGGGTTGATGTTAGTGTCACAGTTAGGGTTAGGGTTAGAGTTAGGGTTAGTTTTAGATTAAGGATTAGTGTTAGAATTACTTTTACGTTAAGGATTAGGGTTAGGTTTAGTGTTACGTATAGAGTTATTGTTGGGGTTAGGGTTAATATTAGGTTTATGCTTAAAGTTAGTGTTAGGGTTAGTGTTAGGTTTAGGATTAGGGTTAGGGTTAGGTAATGGTTAGGGTTAGAATTAGGTTAGGGTTAGGGTTATGGTTAGGGAGAGGGTTTGTGTTAAAGTTAGGGTTAAAGTTAGGGTTTGTGTTATGGTTAGGATTAGGATGTGGGTTAGTGTTATGGTTACGGTTAGGGATAGGGTTAGGGCATGTTATGGGTAGGATTAGAATTAGTATTAGGGTTAGGTGTAGGTTTATGGTTAAGGTTAGGCTTAGGGTTAGGGTCACTGTTAGGATCAGGTTTAGGGTTAGGGTTGTGGTTTGGGTTA
>NW_026001968.1:0-2321 GCF_001458135.2 Marmota marmota marmota | reverse complement strand
GGGGGTGATGAACAGGATGAAGATATTTTGCCTTTAACCCTTGAAGAGAAGGAAAACAAAGAATACTTAAAATCTTTATTTGAAATTTTGATTCTTATGGGAAAACAAAATATACCTCTGGACGGGCATGAGGCTGATGAAATCCCAGAAGGTCTCTTCACTCCTGATAACTTTCAGGCCCTGTTGGAGTGCCGGATAAATTCTGGTGAAGAGGTCCTGAGAAAACGCTTTGAGACCACAGCAGTTAACACATTGTTCTGTTCAAAAACACAACAGAAACAGATGCTGGAGATCTGTGAGAGTTGCATCCGGGAAGAAACCCTCAGGGAAGTGAGAGACTCGCACTTCTTTTCCATTATCACTGATGATGTGGTGGACATAGCAGGGGAAGAGCACCTTCCCGTGTTGGTGAGGTTTGTAGATGAGTCTCATAACTTGAGAGAGGAATTTGTGGGCTTCCTGCCTTATGAAGCTGATGCAGAAATTTTGGCTGTGAAATTTCACACTACCATAACTGAGAAGTGGGGACTAAATATGGAGTATTGTCGTGGCCAGGCTTACATTGTGTCTAGCGGATTCTCTTCCAAAATGAAAGTTGTTGCTTCTAGACTTTTAGAGAAATACCCTCAAGCTATCTACACACTCTGCTCTTCCTGTGCCTTAAACATGTGGTTGGCAAAATCAGTGCCTGTGATGGGGGTGTCTGTTGCATTAGGAACAATTGAAGAAGTTTGTTCTTTTTTCCATCGATCACCACAACTGCTATTAGAACTTGACAATGTAATTTCTGTTCTTTTTCAAAACAGTGAAGAAAGGGGTAAAGAACTGAAGGAAATTTGCCATTCTCAGTGGACAGGTAGGCATGATGCTTTTGAAATTTTGGTGGATCTCCTGCAAGCACTTGTTTTATGTTTAGATGGTATAAATAGTGACACAAATATTAGATGGAATAATTGTATAACTGGTCGAGCATTTGTACTCTGTAGTGCAGTAACAGATTTTGATTTCATTGTTACCATTGTTGTTCTTAAAAATGTCTTATCTTTTACAAGAGCCTTTGGGAAAAATCTCCAGGGACAAACTTCTGATGTCTTCTTTGCTGCCAGTAGCTTAACTGCAGTACTACATTCACTCAATGAAGTAATGGAAAATATTGAAGTTTATCATGAGTTTTGGTTTGAGGAAGCAACAAATTTGGCAACCAAACTTGATATTCAGATGAAACTCCCTGGGAAATTTCGTAGGGCTCAGCAGGGTAACCTGGAATCTCAGCTAACCTCTGAAAGTTACTATAAAGAAACCCTAAGTGTTCCAACAGTGGAGCACATCATTCAGGAACTTAAAGATATATTTTCAGAACAGCACCTCAAAGCTCTTAAATGCTTATCTCTGGTACCGTCAGTCATGGGACAGCTCAAATTTAATACATCAGAGGAGCACCATGCTGACATGTACAGAAGTGACTTGCCTAATCCCGACACGCTTTCAGCTGAGCTACACTGTTGGAGAATCAAATGGAAACATCGAGGGAAAGATATAGAGCTTCCATCCACCATTTATGAAGCCCTTCATTTGCCTGATATCAAGTTTTTTCCTAATGTATATGCTTTGCTGAAGGTCCTGTGTATTCTTCCTGTAATGAAGGTTGAGAATGAACGCTATGAAAATGGACGAAAGCGTCTTAAAGCATACTTGAGGAACACTTTGACAGACCAAAGGTCAAGTAACTTGGCTTTGCTTAACATAAATTTTGATATAAAACATGATCTGGATTTAATGGTAGACACATATATCAAACTATATACAACTAAGTCAGAGCTTCCTACAGATAATTCAGAAACTGTTGAAAATACCTAAAAGACTTTTTAAATGGGCTTTCTCTTATATTTGATATTTGGAAGAAAAGCCGTAAGGTATATGTAGGTCACTTATCACTGAATATCTTTGCCTACAGGCCTCATGAATACATTAGCCATTGGTAATCTGCCTATGTACATGGCACCTGTTTGAGCTCTCGTGCTTTGAAAAATTGTCTGTTCTTCCAGAAGACTGCATTGGAAGTACCACATTTCACCTCTGCGTGACCTCTGCTAGTAGCACTCTGAAATTGTTTTAGTTAAGTCTTTTAGGTTATAAAATGTATTATTACCATGGATCCAGTTGTCAGGTATTATTATCAATTTTGAAGAAATAAATTTTGAGGAGGTATAAGAAAAGAATGCATCTTATGAAATGTTACAATGAAGCCTACTGTTGACCTTTGACTATTAGGAGTTTTAAGTGTGTTAAAATCTGTAATGGACAATTAAGGGAATTAACCA
>NW_026001967.1:0-2322 GCF_001458135.2 Marmota marmota marmota | reverse complement strand
TGATGTTGCACAAAAGTGGAGACTCATTGTCACCCCATGCACTATTTGCCATCTGCATGTTTAGGCATTCTAACATTTTCCCTGTGTTAGGACAGTCCACCATGAGCTGTGGATGTGGACCATATAATTTTGGTTCTGAATAGTGTTACTTTGAATCAGACTTCCACACTACGTGCAACTTCCATGCTCATTTAACACAGGAATCCAGCATTTGTTGCTGGAGTCAGAGTAAGGATGTCTTTGAAGATAGTTGTTATAATTCAGGACCCTCTTCAGCCCCACAAGGGGACAAATAAATCTCTGGTTTCAGAAATTGTTTTTATCTCAGGGAAACAGTTGCACTCCTTCTCTGTGATATTTTCTCCATGGTTTAAATGCAGACTTGTCCATTCCCAGAAGCAGTCCCCGTGCATTTTGTGTTCTGAGCTCACTTTTAATTACACCTTAGGCTTTGTTTTCCTCTTTGTCTCTTGTCCTATTTTATTCTTCTAGTTATTGAGGTTTTGTAATTTATAAGTTGATATAATCTACCTCAAGTCCTATTGAAACAATTCAAGTATATAAATAAATAAAATATTGCATCTTCTTTGATAAAAACACTTGAAAAGCCTAACGGTATTGATTCTGACTCAATAATTTATAGTTCTAATGAAATTCTAATAAAAGACCATTTTGGGAGTAGACCACAAATTCTAAATTAGATTTTTTTGATAGATAAAGTGATGAAAATACCTAATATTTTCATCAAAATATTTAGAAGAATGAGGAATTAACTTGCCCTATCATGTATTTAAATATTTGTAGAAGTGCAATCATTAAAGAATGTGGGATTTGCAGAATTCTGGCCAGAGAAATAAATAAATTGACACATGTTAATATATGGCACAATATGTGATACAACTTCATGTGGAATGGCTCAGCTAGCTAGTTACCAAATGTGTTGAAGGAAATATTTAACCTCATACTACATTGCAGAAGAAATTCTAAATGCATTGAAGGATTAATTTTTGAAGACTAACATGAAAATCTAAAATATATATGTTAAATTAATCTTTTTGAGAAGAATATTTTAAAATAGAAACAATGGAAAATATACATATTCTATGTGTCCTCATCAGAGGAGACAGAAAAGAAAGAATAATAATATGCTGAATAAAAATTAAAGGAGGAAAGGCAGTATTGCTGAGGCAACAAGAGAGTGGATAGGACACTTTCAGTTTTGAAGAGGCAAAGTTTTGCTGAGATGCTGACATTTGTGGAACAAACCTTGAGGAGATAAGAGAGCAATTTGCAAAGGCTGTCCTGGGAAAAAATATTCCAGGCAAAAGGATTAGCAAGTACAAATGTCCTGAGGTGCATTTGAGGAACAGAAAGGAGGCCACTGTGGTAGCAGTCAGTGGACAAGGAGAACAAAGTGGGAGCTGAAAGCTGTATCCAAGAGGCAAATTCCCATAAGGTCTCTGCCTCTTATTCTGGGTCAGATGAGGGCCCCTGGAAGATGTCTAACAAAGAGATTGCTTGATAGTACTTATGTTCTAAAGTCTTACCTCTGGCTATTTGACTGCAAACTGACTTAGACAAGTAAGACAAAACCAGGAAACCAGATGAGAGGCTTTTAAAATAATCCAGGTAAAGAATGAAGGCACCCTAGAATAAGCAAATGATAAGAAAGTGAAGAGAAATGATAAAAATTCTGGATGTATTTTGAAGATAAAAATGACAGGAATGCTTACAAAAGGGTTTCACTGAATTGCTTAGCATTTCACTTTTGCTGAGGCTGGCTTTGAACTCAAGATCCTCCTGCCTCAGCCTCCTGAGCTTCTGGGATTATAGGCATGCACCAGTACACTAGGCTCACTTCAGTAATTTTTTTTTATAAGAAATTGACTTTTTCTTTTAAATATTTTCAGTTGTAGGTGTACATAATACTTTTATTTATTTTTAATGTGATACTGAGGATCAAACCCAGTGCCTCACATGTCCTAGGCAAATGCTCTATCACTGAGCCACAACACCAGCCACCCCCCCCACTTCAGTATGTTCACTGAACTCTTTTAGGTACACAAATGCTGACTGTTGTGTTTCAATTGCTTACAGGTTCAGCACAGTAACATGCCACACAGATTGGTGGCCCAGAAGCAACAGGCTATTTATACTCCCATGTGTAGTAGTCCATTACTATACAGGTGTGTTTGGGCCATAATCCTGGGAGTCATGATCACAAATGCTGAGATCCAAAATGATAAAAATCCCTAACATCCTGATAACAATTTTTTTGGGGAAAAAAAGGAAATTGTTTGAAATACACTTATTCACATTTTC
>NW_026001966.1:0-2322 GCF_001458135.2 Marmota marmota marmota | reverse complement strand
GAATAAGGGTCAGGGTTAGTATTAGAGTTTGGGATAGAATTAGAGCTAAAATGAGGGTCAGAACTATTAATGGGGTTAGGATTTTGGTTAGCCTAAGGATTAGGGATAGGACTAGGGTTACCATTAGTGTTAGGGCTTTTCTTAGGGTAAGGGATAAGGTTAGAGCTAGGGTTAGGATTATGGTTAGGTTAGGGTTAAAGCTGGGTTTAGAGCTTGGATTAGGGCTTGTTTTTGTTGTAGGGTTAAGGCTAGGGTTAGGGCATTGGCTAATGTTAGAACTAGGGTTACAATTAGGGTTAGTTTTAGGGTTAGGGTTAGGGGTAGGTCTAGTGTTAGGGTTAGTTTAAGGTTAGGATGATATTTAGAGCTACGGTTAGTGTTAAGATATGAGTCATGGTCAGGGTTAGGGTTAGGACTCGAATTAACAATGGGGTTACTGTTAGGTTTTTGTTTAAGTTTAGGATGGGGTCTAGAGCTAGGGTGAGCATTAGGATATGAGTCTGTTTCAGGATTAGATTTAAGGTTAGGTTTAGGAGTCGAATTCAGAGCTAGGGTTAAGTCTAGATGTAGTTTTAGAATGGTTTAAGTTAAGGTTTAGGTTTAGGGCCATTGCTCAGTTTTGTTTTACTTCTAAGTTTACTGTTAGGGCTAGTTTTACGATTAACATTAGAGTTAGGACTAGTGTTACTGTTAGGCTTAGGCTTAGGTTTAGGGTTAGATTTAGAGTTAGGGTTCGAAATAAGGTTAGGGGAAGGACTAAGGATATGGCAAGCATTAGTGCTAGGTTTAGGGCTAGGTTTAGGGTTACAGTAAGGATTAGGGTTAGAACTAAGGATAGGGCTAGTGTGAGAGTTAGAGTTAGTCTTAGAGCTAGAGTTAGGGTTAGGTTTAATTATAAGTTTACCAGTAGGGCCATTGTTAGGGTTTGCTCTATGCTTAGGTTCAGGTTTAGACCTAGGGTTATTGTTTGTGTCAGAATAAGGGTCAGGGTTAGCATTAGGTTTTGGGATAAGATTAGAGCTAGAATGAGGGCTAGTCAGGACTATTAAAAGGGTTCAGATTTTTGATAGCCTAATAATTAGGAATAGTTCTAGGGTTACCATTAAGGTTAGAGTTTTGCTTAGGGTAAAGGATAGGGATAGAGCTAGGGTTAGGGTTAGGTTTAGGTTTAATGCTAGGTTTAGAGCTTTAATTTTGATGTAGGATTAGGGCTAGGGTTAGGGCAATGGCTAATGCAAGAACTATGGTTGCCGTTAGGGTTAGTTTTAGGGTTAGGATTTAGGGTAGGTCTAGTGTTAGGGTTAGGTTTAAGGTTAGAGTGATATTTAGAGTTAGGGTTAGTGTTAGAATATGAATGAGGGTCAGAGATAGGGTTAGGACTCGAATTAGGGATAGGGTTATTGGTAGGTTTGGGTTTAAGGTTAGGATGGGATCTAGATCTAGGTTGAGCATTAAGATACGAGTCTGTGTCAGTGTTACTTTTAAGGTTAGGGTTAGGAGTCGAATTTAGGGCTAGGGTTAGGTCTAGATGTAGTGTTACTGTGGTTTAAGTTAAGGTTTAGGGTTAGGGCTATTGCTTGGTTTTGTTTTACTGCTAGGGTTAGGGTTAGTGTTAATTTTATGATTAGCATTAGGGTTAGGGATAGTGTTAGTGTTAGGCTTAAGCTTAGGTTTAGGTTTAGATTTAGATTTAGGGTTATATCTAGGTTTAGGGTTAGGACTGAGGATAGGGCGAGGGTTAGGGCTAGGGTTAGATTATGGTATGTAATAGGGTTTGAACAAGGGATAGGGCTAGTGTGAGTTAGAGTTAGTCTTAGGGCTTGGGTTAGGGAAATGGATAAATTAGGGCTAGGATTAGGGCTATGGTTAGTGTTCAGCTTAAATATAGAGTAGGGTCTGAGTTATTATTAAGTTTAGGTTAAGCGATAATGTTATAGCTAGGTTTAGAGGTAGGGGGATATTTAGAATTAGGGTTAGAGCTTTGGTTATGGTTAGGGTTATGAGTAAGGCTAGGTTTAGTGCTGGGATGAGGGTTAGTGTTTATTTTAGGGTTAGGGCTAGGATTTGGGGTATGGCTAATTTCAGGTCTAGAATTATGTTTAAAGATAATTTTATAAGTTTAGGATTATGGCTACGTCTAGGGTAAGGGTTAGGTTTAGGGGTAGGGTCAGGTTTAGGGCTAGGGGCATTTTTATGGACAAGGTCTTGGTTAAGGTTTGGGATAGGTTAAGGTCTAAAGTTAGGGTTTGAATAGTGTTAGGTTTAAGGTTAGAGTAATGATAGGGTTAGTATTAGGGCCCAGGTTAGGTTTAGGGTTATGGG
>NW_026001965.1:0-2322 GCF_001458135.2 Marmota marmota marmota | reverse complement strand
GATTTAGTGAGAACCTGATTGAAAATAGGAAAAAAAAAAAAAAGGACTGGGGATGCAGTCCCGTGGTGAAGTACCTCTGGGATCAGTCCCCAGCACCAGATACGAAAATAAATAGAAATCCTTGTCCTCGTAGGGAAGAAACGTGGTCCTTGCGCATTTGGTTGGGAGGCTGAAAGACAGTTCGTGGAGGAGACTGTGTCAAGTGCGGTCCCAGCTTCAGCTTTCGAAGGTCCCCCTGTTAATGTCGGGAAGCTCTTTCCCCTGCAAATACCAGCATCCAGATGCTGAGCAGGGAGGTTGGCTGTGGGGAAGGAGAGGGGACTTCGGTCAGACCCAGTGGTGAGGAGCGGGGCAGGTAGGCGGGCAGGCCGGGCCTCTGCTCAGGCCTCCAAGCCTCCTGGGCATCAGGCTCCTGGTGATACAGGCACAAGCACCCAGGAGGAAGCCCAGCCAAGCTTGTCCCTGCTGGGTCCACCGTGTCCTGAGCTCAGTAGCGCGCAGAGCATCTGGGCTTCGGGGCAGAGGGCTGAGGGCGTGATACTCTATTCTGTCTCTGTTCTGATGATAGGGAGAAGAATCGTAGTTTTCCCCTGGACTCCTGCTCCCTCTTTGCTGAGTAGCAAGGTTTGGCTTGTTTTTCTTGCTAGTTTCCTCTGCATTTCGGTAGAACAGTGGTCTTCAAAGTGTGGCCCCAGCGAGCATAGCGATGCAATCCCGCTGATTTGGGAGGCCCAGGCAGGAGGATCATAAGTTTGAGGCCAGCCTCAGCAATGCAGCAAAATCCTGTCTCAAAAAATAAAAAGGTCTGGGGGTGTGGTGCGGTGGCCAAGCGCCCCTGCATTCGATCTTGTCAAAAAAGAATCAACTGGGGTCTCAGCAGCCCTTGGTGCTTGCTGGAAACGCAACCTCTCGGCCCCCCTACTGAGCCAGAATTTCCCACCTGGGGCCCTCCGTCTGCTGTCACCAAGCCCACGGCTCATTCTGATGCCCAGAAAGCTTGCGGGCCCCAGGCTGGTGTAGATGATGGCTTTGGCGTGCGGCTCCCTGGGTTTGAAGGGGGCCTTAGTTGCTTAGCGTTGGATTGGGCCTCCACACCTTTCTGAGCGCTCTGTGGAGCACCCGCCCCCTGCGGAGGCGACTGTGGGAGGACATAAGGAATGCTGAGTTCCTGGCCCATAGTAGACCCTCAATAAACATCAGCTCCTCCTCTTCCCTCCATTACTGCTTCACGGGACAGAAGCCAACCTAGAAAATCAGCCGAGAGTGTTCACGGGCGCATGCCGGTCACCTTTGCCAACTCTGGGAACAGCACAATGACAGCCTCTTAGAATTAATTACAAAATCTTGAGACGTTAGAGCCCAGCGGGGACTATTTAGTTCCACTCTGTTTTTATAGATGAAGAGACTGAGGCTCAGAGAGGCCATGTTCGCAGCCCAGGTGACTGACCACCTCTGCCCTGCCCTTCGGGTTCCTTGGGGATTCACAGCTGGGCAGCTCCACCTGAGCCCTTAGCTGCTTTTTTGCAAATAGCTTTGGAAGCCAGAGACGGTGATGGTGGCTCTCTGTGGCCTCTCTCCCAGCTGGCTCAGGACCTGGCCCAGCCACGTGGCCTACAGCAGATTTGCAGTTTCCGAGTTACCGTATCGAAGTGACCCGGAGTTCAGGGCTCCTTTCACCCCCTCTCACCCTGGTTTCCTGGGGGGCAGGCACCTGGGCAGGGGCAGGGACCGCGGCCCGGGGACCCTGCCTGGATGGGGGGCAGGTGACAGCGGGTCACTCGGCCCTCCCAGCTGCCCCCCAGCCTGGGACCCGGCTCCAAGCCCGTGTTTGCTCAGGACCCGGTCCCCCCCGGGGCAGGGGCGTCGCTGACCCAAGTCGCAGCAGTAATTAAGAAGTAAGCGCTGCCCGGCCGTGGTGTCATTTGGCTAAGTAACCACCATGGTCCAGCGCCTCAGAAATCACCATTAGAGTCGCTCCTTATGGCCATAAAATTGCTCGTTTTCTGCCTTTCCTCGGCCGCCCCCCGCCATCCGCGCCTCGCTTTATTTACACATTCGTCCTCAAACAATGGCAATGAACTCTCTCCCAGAGTGTTGCAAATCAGAAATTTGTCCACATTTTTCCACCACCTTCCACCGTGGACCTGCTCTGCCTGGGAACGGCCGGCCGGCCAGCTGGAGAGGGCTGCGCGCCCAGATGGACGGGGTGACAGCACGGGGCTGGGGGAGAGGCCGGGAGGGGCCCCGGGGAAGCGCCCGGTGCCGGCCCTCGAGGAGACCCGAGGCCCCCCCCCACCGTCCCGGGGAGGGAGGGGAAGAGGA
>NW_026001964.1:0-2322 GCF_001458135.2 Marmota marmota marmota | reverse complement strand
TTTCTTTCTTTCTTTCTTTCTTTCTTTCTTTCTTTCTTTCTTTCTTTCTTTCTTTCTTTTTTTTCTCTTTAGACAAGTTCTTGCTAACCAACCAAGGATGGCCTCAAATTTGTGAACCTCCCCCCCTCAGCTTTCCAAGTGGCTGGAATGACTGGTGTATGCCACCATAGCAGGCTCTTCTCACTTTTGGATAACAAAAAAGCACTATAATCACTCTAGTTTTCAAAGTTTTGAATGTCAAGATTTGTAAATCAATGTATCCAACTCCATTAAAATTTAGAGCTGCTCCCCAGGTGAAACTTAGGTCTACAGAGGGAGGAAGCCAATAAAGGGGAGAAGGGAACTCTTGTTCTTTTTCTCTCTCTTCCTCCTAGGCTTCTCTTACACCTTCCATCTTCCCAACCATGACTGTGAATCTTCCTTCAATGTGAGAACAAGGAAAGCAGATTAGCTGGGGCAGGAAAGTTCTTATTTGGTTGACTGTTTTAAGTTGCTTTCTGTCTTTCACAAGCGTGCAAATGCTGAAAGTTAACACTGTCTCCTGAAGAAGTTTCATTTTTATTTTTTTGGAAGTCAAACCCTAGTCACTTGTCATCCCAGATGGTCTCTAGCCTGCAGTCCACTTAAATGTACTGTATTTCAATGATAAACTTACTTCTTCCTCTGCCACAGAGATATATACATATATATGCACATACACACACACACACATATGTGTGTGTAGACACATATAGATATTTATTTATATTTATACTATATATAGTGTTATGTTATATATGTTATATAATATGATACATACAATAAATATATAACATGATATACTATATGTATAATCCACCTCTCACCTCTCCTGTTGAGGCTTGTTTGCTGTCCTGTAGACCTGCCTGCACAGTACCTAATAAAGCAACTATGCCAAATCTCACTTTTGACCACATGAGGTGCCCAGGACACACTCAGGCATCCTTGACCCTGCAACGACCAGGCCAGCAGGACAATCCCAATACTGGAGCTTCATTTCATGCTCATTGCAATTAGCCATTACCTCCCTTCTATATACTCCCTAACTGTGGGGCCATATCTCAGCCTTTCTGATTGATCCTGGTAGAAATTATCCATCTTAACTTGAAATCCTGAGGAAATAACAACTTTGTGTTTTTTGGGGGGAAAAATCACCTTTTTTTCAAATTTTCCTTCATGCTTTCTCCTTTTTATTATTTCTACTCCAAATGAGAGCAAGAAGATTTTATAGTCAAGAAACCTATTCATATACATTGCCTTTGAAAAAAAATTCATCTTGGCCTGGCATTGCATTTTAGAATTTCATAACCCATTACATTCTCATATTTCAATTACATTTTCACATTGTAATAGTTTGGAGGATTTTTCATAATAATACCTGGGCAGTGCAATTATTGAAATTCTATGGAGAGAAAATCTTTCCACCTTTAAACAAAAGTAGCATTATACATATACCCGGAGAAAATCATCTGTGTTTTTATGTCCTCTATAATGCTACAGAAGGGGACACAAAAAGGTTTCATTAAAAGGAAGAATGCAAGAATCAATAAATGGGATAGATTCAAACTAAAAAGCTTCTTCTCAGCAAAAGATACAATCAGTGAGGCGAAGAGAGAGCCTACATCCTGGGAACAAATTTTTACCCCTCACACATCAGATAGAGCTCTAATCTCTAGGGTATACAAAGAACTCAAAAAGCTAAACAACAAAAAAACAAATAATCCAACCAACAAATGGGCTAAGGACCTGAACAGACACTTCTCAGAGGAGGACATACAATCAATCAACAAGTACATGAAAAAATGCTCACCATCTCTAGCTGTCAGAGAAATGCAAATTAAAACTACTCTAAGATACCATCTCACTCCAGTAAGAATGGCAGCCATTATGAAGTCAAACAAGTGCTGGTGAGGATGTGGGGAAAAGGGTACACTCAAACATTGCTGGTGGGACTGAAAATTGGTGCAGCCAATTTGGAAAGCAGTATGGAGATTCCTTGGAAAACTGGGAATGAAACCACCATTTGACCCAGCTATTCCTCTTCTCGGACTGTACTCAAAAGACCTAAAAACTGCATACTACAGGGACACAGCCACATCAATGTTTATAGCAGCACAATTCACAATAGCTAGACTGTGGAGCCAACCTAGATGCCCTTCAATGGATTAATGGATAAAAAAATGTGGCATTTATACACAATGGAATATTACTCAGCACTAAAAAATAATAAGATCATAGCATTTGCAGGGAAATGGATGGCATTAGAGCAGATTATGCTAAGTGAAGTTAGCCAATCTCAAAAAA
>NW_026001963.1:0-2322 GCF_001458135.2 Marmota marmota marmota | reverse complement strand
TGGTGACTGGGCCACACCTTGACCTAGTCAATGACTTGATCCCTGATGGGATTACCTGGGTGGTCACTGGAGGCAGGTGGGTGTGGCTGGAGGACATGGCTCATCTGCAAAGTGGAGTCTCTCTCAGCTTCCTGATCACCATGTGAGCTGCTTCCCTCCGCCACACTCTTCCGCCATGATGTTCCGCCTCACCTGGAGCCCAGAGGAGCAGAGCTGGTCTCTGTGGACAAAGACCTCTGAAACTGTGAGCCCTCCTCTAAAATTGTTCTGGTCAGATCCTTCAGTCACAGCCACAAAACTCTGACTAACACAATGTGCCCTTGGAGCCCCTGCAGGGCCAGCAGGACCTGGGAGTCCCAAGCCACGTCCCTGCTGCCTGGCGTCCCCTGCTCTGTCCTGGTCCCTCATGCTCTGACTCCAGTCTCAGCCCCCTAGGGAGGGCACACCCATGTCCAGCTCTGCTCAGGTTGATGTGGCTCCCTACAAGTCACAGGGGAAAGCAGGGGAGCTGTGTGCAGTGACCTCAGAGCAGGAAGACTTTCTAAGATGGATATCACAACCAAGGAGAAAAGGCAGACAGAGACTCCTAAACAGCAGGACCTAAGTCAGCAGCAAACACGAGGCACCACATGTCTATGTGGGTTGCGTGCCTACAGATAGACAGAGGAAGAACATTTGTCCCAAGAAACGGATTTTCTTGAATTGAAAGATAATATCATTAAGAAAAGTGGGACCGCCCAAGAGAAAGGCAGTGGAAGGGCTTGAAGAAAGAGCACCCATAAAACAGGAACGAACCAAGGAAAGGCTCCCAGTCCCCTGGGAAGACCATGGAAAGGAAAAGTGTCATCAGGCCCAGGCCGTGACTAGAGTAGGACCTGCTGAGCGAATGAGAAAGGTGTGTGGTGTACGGTGAAATGCCAGGCAGTCGTGATTTTTGTTTGTTTGTTTGTTTGTTTTTGCATCAGGGCGTGAACCCAGGGTGCTTAATCCCTGAGCACATCCCCAGCTCCTTTTTATATACATGTATTTTATTTTGAGACAGTCTTGCTAAGTTGCTTAACCCCCCACTGAGTTGCTCAGGCTGGCCTCAAACTTGCAATCCTCTTGCCTCAGCCTCCCAAGCCACTGGGATTACAGGTGTGTGCCAATGTACCTGGCTGCAGTTTAACTTTTTAAAGAGCACCATATTTATCGGAAGGGAAGTAATCTCCAGGAAGTTCCAATTGTATGTATTTGTATGTATACAAATAATAGAATGTATTTATGGGGTACAATGTGATATTTTGATATGTGTAAATTGTGTGGTGATCAAATCAGAATAATCAGCATATCCATTGCTTTAAATACCAATTAGCAATTTTGTGGTTCACGATTCTCTCTTCCAGCTCTTTTTTTTTTTAACTTTTTATTTGTTTTACTTAGTTACACATGACAGTACAATGACCTTGACATATCACACATTTGAATCATATGCGGTATAATTTCTCATTTTTCTGAGTATACAGGTTGCAGAATCACATTGGTCCTGCAGTCACGCATATACACACAGTCATGATGATGTCAGTTTCATTCTGTGTCCTTCCTATCCCCCATCCACTCCTCCAGCTCTGTGGACACATGCATCACTTACAGTCCCTGGCTGTGGGGTGGACTTGGCAACCTCCTCCTCCTGCCCAAGGGGCTTTGCGCCCATTCCCTGGGTTCTCTTCGCCCTCCTCCTGGACCTCCTGTATGACCCACTGGCCCCACTTCTGGGCACATGTATCCAAACAAACAGATTTGGGCCCCAGGGACCCCTGCACGCCCCCGTTCACTGCAGCATTAGTCACAACAGCCAGGTAGGGAATCCACCCAAGGGCCCATGGACCGACGGCAGATCAAGGAAACGGGCATGTGGACACGGTGGAACCCTGCCCTGCCGGGAACATGAAGCTGCTGTCACCTGCAGTCCCATGTGGAGACCACGGGATTGAGTGAAGTGGGACGGCAGGCACAGGAAGAGCTCGGCTTCCACAGGGTCCTCTGCCTGGGGGGCTTATGGGACCATGTCCTCTCTCCCTGCAGAGGCAGGCGGCCTCAGCTGCACCACGCTGGGGGGTCCCTTATCCACTGCCCACTCAGTCTCCCCAGGTCCCCTCTCTCCCTTCTTCTCTACAGATCCTGGTTCTGTGAACTGCTGTCCCCTGCCCAACCTCCTCTGATGAGACGATGACACATTCTGAG
The DNA here is from genome assembly GCF_001458135.2 of Marmota marmota marmota. Taxonomy (NCBI): domain Eukaryota; kingdom Metazoa; phylum Chordata; class Mammalia; order Rodentia; family Sciuridae; genus Marmota; species Marmota marmota. The sequence continues at coordinate 99 of NW_026001963.1, read as the reverse complement.
AGCAATGACTGTCGCCAGGCTCTCAAATGTGGTTTATTGCCACCATCCTCATCTCCCCTGAGGACAGGGTACCCAGCCCACTGCACGCATAAGGCAAAG
>NW_026001962.1:0-2322 GCF_001458135.2 Marmota marmota marmota | reverse complement strand
GTATGGGAATAGGAAAGACAGTAGAATGAATCAGACATAACTTTCGTATGTTTTTACACGAATACACAACCAGTGTTAACGCTACATCATGTACAACCACAAGAATGGGAAGTTATATTCCATATATGTATGATATGTCAAAATACACTCTACTGTCATGTAAAACTTCAAAAAACAAATAAAAAATCTAAAAAATAAATGAATTCATTAGTCAACACAGAGTTATAAAAAGAACATCAAAACAAGTACAACAATTAGAAAAAGGACTTAATAAATGCAAATAAAATGGATGAATTTAAAAAAGAGATAATAGAAATGAAAATTAATCCCAAAGCATGTTCTTTGAAAAACTAATAACACAAAATGTTATTTGTCTAAAAAATAATTTTATTCTTCCCATTTAATATCTGTATTTATAAAAATATTGTACTTGAATTATACTTTAAATAAGATAATTATATTTTGCCAATTTTAAAACAAGAAAAATAACAACAAAAAGCAGCAAAAATTCTGGCAAGTCTAGTGGAAAATGAAGAAATTAACATATTCACCAGTAAATATGGAGAGGACATAGCAACAAATATAGGTATTTTATGGGAAATATTCTATAATGATCATGAGAATACTGGGAAATCTGAATGAATTAAATTATTAGAAACTGAAAAAAATCTAAATAGATTTAGAAAGAAGTATGAAATATAAAATAACAATAGAAGAAATGGAAAGTTTTCAGAGAACTCACCCCAAATATGCTTTGTGTAGATGATTTACCTAGGGCTGGGGGTGTGGCTCAAGCGGTAGCGCGCTCGCCTGGCATGCGTGCGGCCCGGGTTCAATCCTCAGCACCACATACAGACAAAGATGTTGTGTCCACCAAATACTAAAAAATAAATAAATAAATAAATAAATATAGATGATTTACCTAAAAGTTTTCATTTTCTAAAAAAAATATTTAATTTTTTTAGTTCTAGTTGCACACTCTCATGTGCTAGGCAAGCACTCTACCACTGAGCCACAACCCCAGCCCCTAAAAGTTTTTATTTCTTATGCTTTTTAAAGTATTTCTAAGGACAAAATGCTGGAAATATTCCTGTACCATATTCTATGTGGTATATAATAACAGAAAAGTTCAAGAATGACCACATGTAAAGAAACCTACATGCAAGTCTTCTTATGAAACCAGATATAAAAATCCTGGGGAAGGGGAATAGTAAAATAAGTCCCACTAGCATATTTAAAACAATCAAAATAAAAATTTAAAAATAATCAAATAAAAATGGTTTATTTAAGGGTTCCAACAATGTAAAGAAATTTATTAGTACATTGCACCAAATGCTAAAAACTCATTGGTCATACTAACAGATGCTGAAAAGACAGTTAAATTTCAACTACTGATAAAAAGAATTTTAGTAAACTCGGGGGTAAAAGGATATTTTAATCACAAGACACATCATAATTTAACAGTGACTCACCAGATTCTGTGGAGGAGAAACATTCCCATTAGGATAGAAGACCTCACCCTGTTCTGTTAGTTCCACTACAATACAATGAAAACAAGTATTAGATATTACTGTTGGAAAGTAGTAGGGGAGAAACTTAAAAGTATGTGTAGACGACATGAAATGCAGGGCTGCTTTCTGGGAAAATGAAAGAGAATGATCACAAATCAAATTGAAAAGTGAACTCAGAACATCAGCAAAAAGTGTGCACGTACAAATTCGTGCAAAAAAATTGAGAACAATAAATACTTCAGAAAAAAAGAGTAAAAGATAAAATATACAATTTATAAAGAAGGAAATACACATGGCCATTCAACATGTAAAAATGTTCAGCTTTACTATGTAACGCAGTATTGCAAATCTGAGCAGGATTTATACTTCTGTGCCATTTGTTTTGCCAAAATATGAATTTTGAGGACCAATGAAGCATACTGGAAAAGGGACACTCCTATAGTGCAAAAATTATGCACAATGACATAACTCTTCTGAAAAAAAAAGACATGTATAAAACCTTACATTTTTGCATATTGTTGGACCTCCAAGTTAAAATTTATAAAATTTATATATTTTATTAATAGACGTGTGAAAAAAATGGTTAGGTTGCAGAATATTTACAATAGCACTATTTATTTTAATGAAAAAAACCCAAAATAACAAATTAGATTTTAAAAATTTGAGAGATCTGTCAGGCGCTGTGACACAAGCCTGTAATCCCAGCGGCTTGGGAAGCTGAGACAAGAAAATCGTGAGTTCAAAGCCAGCCTCAGGAATGGCGAGGCCCTAAGCAACTCAGTGAGACCCTGTCTCTAAATAAAATACAAAA
>NW_026001961.1:0-2322 GCF_001458135.2 Marmota marmota marmota | reverse complement strand
GCTAAGATATGGAGCACAAGTTATTGGTCAATTAGATATACCCAGGGCTTGGGTGACACTGATTGAATCTAATGAAATTCCAGGGTGGAGGAGAGTTTTCAGCATGGTCAAGGGGGTTCTGAAATGATGTGGTATGGGCTGCAAGCCAGGAATACAAAGGAAAAAAAAGAGTGAGGGGCTCCAACTTTCATGGAAGGCTTGGCCAGCAATCTCAAGCCTGTGAAAGAGGTGGCAATCTTGATGTGAAGGTAGACATTGTCATTCACCTGAAAATAATACTTGATGACAGGGTTCCAAGAAAATCATCAATCATATCTAACAAAATAACCACTGAGCACACTTAGGTTTTTCATTTTTCTCTAGTTTATTTTTACTTTTCTTATGAACTTCATTTTGTTCCCATTTATTTTTTTCAAACTGTGGCAAAGGAGTCCAAATTAGCAGGCAAAATGTGGTGGAAAGATATGACAGTAATAGAAACTTCAAGAAATTTTGTGACATCAATGAAAGTCCTGGAAATCCCTACTATTTTCATTCATGCCAGTTTTCAGGGTATGCATTTTATCAAGAAAGCAATTAAAGTGACACATGGAAGAGTTAACACAATGGCAACACGTGTCATTCACACATGGTCATTCATTGCCCACAAGACACATGGCAGATCCCAGCACTGGTGATATCATTGGAGTCTTTCCAACGTTGGTGAAATCATGAGAGATTCATCTCAGGAAAGTTCTATCCTGTCTGGCCTTGCTGCTGTCAACTAGCCTAGATTCCATGAGGGCAACACTGACCTGTCTTCTCAGTATCTTTGCAAACTCTCTGATTAATAGAAGTACCCAGCTGGTTCTAACCTCATATAATCAACCTAAATATGTGTTAGTGCTCACTAACATACTGTTTTCAATAATAATTATATTGGGAACAATGTGTTAGAAAGCAGGTTATGAAAATGTCAGCTCTGCTTATTTTATAATTTACTAGGGATAGGGATTGGTGACTTCTTTTTTCTTTCTTTCTTTCTTTCTTTCTTTCTTTCTTTCTTTGTGTGTGTGTGTGTGTGTGCGCACCAGGGTTCAAACCCAGGGCCTCATGCATGCTAACAAATGCACTACCACTGAGCTCCTTCCCCAGCCCTTGATGGCTCCTTTTCAGGAATTCTTTAAGCCACTTGGCCATTCAGGAGAGGTTAGTAAGATTAAAACTAGGTAATAATATTTGTAAATCCACCACTGAGTATAAGAATAATATTTTACAATAAACTGAAAGTAAATGGCCAAGTAAGGATAAGAATTTCAATCTCTGGGGTTTTATAAATTGCACATCACATATGACACAAGACTTAACAGATCAAATAACAAGACCATGTTAAGATTTGGGCCTACTTTTTCTTCTATTAAGCATAAGGTGTCTGCTGTAATTCCTAGGTTCTTGATCCACTTTGAATTGAGTTTGTGGATGGTGAGAGATAGGGTTTTAGTTTCATTTTGCTGCATATAGATTTCCAGCTCTCCCAGTACCATTTGTTGAAGAGGCTATCTTTTCTCCAATGTATGTTTTTGGCACCTTTGTCTAGTATGAGATAACTGTATTTATGTGGGTTTGTCTCTGTGTCTTTTATTCTGTACCATTGGTCTACATGTCTATTTTGGTGCCAATACCATGTTCTCTCTGATAAGTGGATGCTGATCCATAATGGAGGGGTGGGCATGGGAAGAGTGGAGGAACTTTGATTGGGCAAAGGGGAGGGAGGGGAGGGAAGAAGACATGGGGGCAAGAAAGATGGTGGAATGAGATGGTATATATGACTTAGATACATGTATGACTGTACATACGGTACGATGCTACATCGTGTACAACCAGAGAAATGAAAAGTTGTGCTGCATTTGTGTACAATGAATCAAAATGCATTCTGCTGTCATATATACCTAATTAGAATAAATAAATAAAATTAAAAAATTGTAAAAAGACAATGCTAAATGTTAGTAAATGTTAAAGCTTGTAAATTGAAACGTTAGTAAAGCTTAATGTTTTTTCCTTCCCAGATTAAATAAACAAAATAGGAATTTTAATGTTTTCTTCCTGGATTTCATCACATCGGTGGTTCCCAAACTTGAATGTGTATGAACACCAAATAGAGGGTTTGTGAAAATGCAGATAGCTGCTTTCTGCTCCCAGAATTTCTTATGTAGTTGGTTTGAGGTAAGATCCAAGAATTTGCATTTCTGGCAGGTTTCAGATGGCGGTCACACTGCTGTTCTGAAGGACCGTACATGGAGAAACACTGCTGTGGATCATTTTGAGGCTCCCTGGGTTGCGTGC
>NW_026001960.1:0-2322 GCF_001458135.2 Marmota marmota marmota | reverse complement strand
CAACTTAAAAGAGGAAAGATTGATTCTGGCTCTTGGTTTCAGGGGTTCAGTCCACGGTCAGCAGTTTCCAAGGCAGAAACAGCATGGTGGAAGGGCATAGAGAAGGAAAGCTGTCAGCTCATGGCAGCCAGGAAGCAGAGAGAGACAGACAGAGAGAGACAAGGAGAGAACCAGGGAAAAGATAAACCCTTCCAGGGCATGCCCCCAGTGCCCTTAAAGAAAAAAAAAAGATAGATACATTCTTACAAAAATGCAGATTACAAAAAGTGACTTAGGAGTTAGAAAACTGAAAAAGGCTTTTAACTATTAAATAAAATGAATTAGTACTTAAGACTGTTCCCACAAAGAAAACACCAGGTTCACAATGCCTGACAGACTAGATTTATCAGCCATCCAAGAAAACATCATTCCAATATTATCCCAACTCTTCCAGAGGAAAAGAAATCAGTAATATTCCTGAAGTTATTTTTTATAACAAAACCTGCTCAAAACTCTATAATAAAGGAGTGTTACAAGTCAGTTTTACTCATGATTATAGATGTAAAAATTATTTAAAAATTAGCAAAGTAAATTAAGTAAGACGAAGAAATAAATTGAATATTTTCCAAGTTGGGTTTCCTCCAGGAATATAAGATTAGTTTGGAGAATTAATTAATATAATTCATCATATTAACAGATTGAAGAAGAAAACAAAAGCATATGATCATATTAGTATATTGAAAGCACATTCAATAATATCTAATGTTCATTCATAATTTTATAAAATGCCTCTTAGCTAACTAAGAATAGAAGGGATCTTCCTGTACCTCAAAGAAGGCATCATACCAGTAACTATTGCAAATACCATATTTACTAGGGAAAAACTGAAACTATTTCCTTTAAAATTACCAGAGATGCCTCCTTGCATAACTCACATTCAGCATTATCTTAAAGATTCTACTCAGTGCCATGAGACAAGAAAAAGAGATTAGAAACAGAAAGAAATGGTAATTATTTGAAGTCTGTGCAGTACATTTTATGTCAATTTTGCCTCATTACAGTTTTAAAAAACTGTCTGCCTTAATCCTGCCCTAACCTGAGCCAACCTGGCCTTACACAATTTGAACCAAGATCTCCAGAACTGAGATAAAAGCAATCCTATTACAAGAAGACCACAGTCCAACTACTTCCACCCACATGCCTCCCCTTTTAGTAAAACAGACCTAGTTGAGGTTAATTATTTGGTATAGGAACAAGAATTGCTGGCAGTCAAGGCTATATTTGAGGTATAAGAGCTTCCGCACCTCTAATGATACAGCACAACCTGTGTATCGTGATGCTGTTGAAATACAGATAGAAGCTCAGCTTTCTCAGATAAAATGTTATTCTTTTAGGAGAGGTAGAATTTTCACATCCACTGTGCCCTGGTGAGTAGATGCCCAATCGTGTCAGCCTTTGTGTAGGCAAGACCTCACCCCAAGAAGTCCCCTACTCTGGGAGCCTTACTCTCGTTATTATCAAGTTTACCTCACTGAGGCAATTAAAAGACTGATGCCTCTATGAAGGAGCACTAATTGGGCAGCCAGAATATTCCAGTTCAAGGAGGATGAAAGGGTCAATGCTAACTATTTGCTAGTACTATGTCCTGGTAGAAGTGATGATTCTACTACAGTGGTGTATTCAAAACTTTGAACAAAGAATGCAAGGACTGGTGGTGGCCCCATGTCTGTTCCAATGTCAGCTAGTACACTAGCATATGAAGCACATACAGAGGCTGGGGATATAGCTCAGTTGGTAGAGTGCTTGCCTCACATGTACAAGGCCCTGGGTTCAATTCCCAGCACCCCCCAACACACACACACACACACACACACAATGCAGTCTGATAAAAGAATGGAGCTGGAAGCCTCAACAGACTAATATACCTTTGTCATCACTGCTATGAGATTGACCGTGCTATCTTGGTTGTACAGAATATCCTTACCAGAAGGCCATTGTAACTAGCAGTGTAGCATATTGACTAGGAGAATGGGCTTTGGAGCCAGAACACAGTTATTTGAATCTCAGCTCTCTCTTTATTAGCTATGATCTAGAGTAATACACTTACCATCAGAAACCTGGTTTCCTGTGAATATATTTAAAAATCATCGGATTGCATATGTTAAACGTGCGAATATATTATGTGAATTTTATCTCAATAAAACCGTTACTACAAATATATAGTAGTAACGGTTTTATTGAGATAAAAGCCCCCTTCACAGTCATCTATCTTCACCTTCCTCTACTTTTTGGTAAGAAATCTGATATGTGTCACATTCTCTCTCTCTCTCTCTCTCTCTCTCT
>NW_026001959.1:0-2322 GCF_001458135.2 Marmota marmota marmota | reverse complement strand
TATATATATATATATATATATATATATATATATATATATATTTGAATATATATATATGTGTGTGTGTGTGTGTGTGTTTATATAATATGTATATTTTAGTTTAAACGACTACAAGTTGTTTCAATACCTTTCCATTGACAGGAGTCTCTATTCCTTCTGCCTTGAATTTGGAATGACATATGATTACCTTGACAAATAGAAAATAGTGTGAGAGACACTAAGCTAGATTCAAATCTCTGATTTAAAAAGAATATTAGTTTCAATCTCTGTCATGGGTAGTTCCAAATTTTAAGTAAGAAGACTGAATACCCTGCCACGAGGCCATGTAGAATTCCCAAGACTAAATAGAGAAAGAGAAAGTGTTTTAATTAAGTTTAGCCTCCCAGGCACCCCAGCCATGTTGCCAGACATGAAAGCAAAGCTTCTGTGTATTATCCAGAGTGGTCTGGCTGCCAGCTAAATAGCACCTGGTGACAGCAGTTGACAAAAGACAGAATTGAGGAATCACTCAGCAGAGCTCTGAACCATTTTCTGACTTAACAAAAATCAATAGCTATATACAAATGCTTCATTGTTTTAAGGCACTAGACTTTGGAGTAGTTAATTAATATCTAGCAGATAATCGGCTAACAAAAGTGAAATGAAAAACTCAATGTTGGACACCATCTTTAGGATGAGATAGGATAAATATGGAAGATTCTCAAGGAACCTTCTAAAAGAATCTATAAATTCTGGAAAACTTTAAGCAGAGTGTTAGCAAAAATGAAAGAGGCTTATATGTGATTGTTGAAGAGGGTTCAATGGGCAGTGAGAAAAATGTTATTAGTAGTTACACATAAGTGGGCCCAATATATGTAGTGCTGCTGTCATCTGGAGTGTTTAACAAAGAGAAAGTATTTAATCTCATCTGCTTGTCTTGGGGGTTGTGAAGGGAAATGCATAATGTTGCAAATGATTTCTTACTGCTGCCCTTGCTAAATGTGAGAGGAAAGAGATAAACTAAAGAAAGATAACTGTGAGTTCTTGTCTATGACCTTACCATTCCATATGAGTTCTTGATCCTCTTTCATCATCTATTCCACAGGTAATGTTCCATGTTTGCAACTGAGGTGCCTTGGTCTGTTTGACATCTTGTGAAAATTAGGCATGATTAGACTATTATTTTGAAACATATTAAGAGAAAATATAAATTAACCAATCATAGGCTTAAAAATAAAATTCTCATAAACACTATTCTTGTTCAGTAAAATAATCCCTTGGAGAAACATTCATTGCAGGACATCTAAATGTTTATAGGCGCTGTCTCTCATCCATGGATTTGTAAAACTGATCCAGGCCTGCATCATATGTTTTATAAATAATTTAAATGTGCTATAGTTATGTCTACCAGTATACATATTACCTCTGTCTGCTGCAACACTGGAGTTAAAAAAAGTCATGAAATCTCAGCTTAAAATAGCCACTTCTCACCCTTTCAGGAAAAGTTTACCTACTCTAAAGCTGGAAAATAAATCATAAGATATTTCAAATGTGTGTTTCATATCCTCTCCAGTAGGTATTAGAGTTTCCAAGGAGCTTAACAATATTTGAATAGGAATCTCACCAAACACCTAAGATAGAGAAGGGTGCTCTTGAAGAGATTTGTAGCTTTTACCAAAGTAGTAAACCATACTATAAAACACAAGAAACTCACTGTAAAGAATAATAATAAAGAGTAGACAGAGACAAGGGGCAGAGGCAGGGAAGGTGGCAGAGAGGCTCTTTGTCCAAGTGGCCATGTTTATTTATAACAATAGGTTACATTAGGTCATTAGTACCATAACCACATTATTGTTTAAAGTATCAGTAAGGTTCCTTATTCTGCAGTTACGTTTCACAGTTACAACATGCAATGTTAGGAGCTTTGTGCATTTCTCAAGAAGGTCCATTGTCTGAAGTTACTGTTAGGTGGGCAGCTCCAGGAGCACTGGAGCTTGGTGAAACATTGTAATTATCAAACAAGCAAGTTCCTTTATTTTCAGGAGTTATGTGCCTTAAGATTAAGGTCGAAAATGATTAAGACTCTAGCATGTAGGGTATTACCATAGAAACCGGGCACCCTATGTATTTGCACAGAAACTTTCCCAGGCACCAAACATGCCACAGCCATGGAGTCATCAGGGACCCCAATCCCAAACACAGAACACTTACAACTCACACTATTGAAATAATTATATTGATATAAGCACCATCAATTTTAGCTAAATGATGGAAAATAAAGCAATTAAAAGAAGTCTTTAGACCCTAAGCTTTTTTTTTTTTTTTTTTTTTTTTTTTTTTTTT
>NW_026001958.1:0-2323 GCF_001458135.2 Marmota marmota marmota | reverse complement strand
AAAAAAATAAAAAAAAAAGAAAAGAGGTAAGGATATGAAATCTTTTTTTTTCTTTTGCTTAAAATGTCTCACTGAGCTTTATTTTTTTATTGATTTAAAAAATATAAATGACAGTGGAATGCATTACAATTCTTATTACATGTATACAGCACAATTTTCATATCTCTGCTTGTATATAAAGTATGTTGACACCAATTTGTGTCTTCATACATGTACTTTGGATGATGATGTCTATCACATGCAACCATCCTTGCTAATCACCTGCCCCCTCCCTTTCCCTCCCACCCCTCTGCCCTATCTAGAATCCATCTATTCCTCCCATGCTCCCCCTCCCTACCCCACTATAAGTTAGCCTCCTTATATCAGAGAAAACCTTTGGCATTTGTTTTCTTGAGATTGGCTAACTTCACTTAGCATTATCTTCTCCAACACCACCCATTTACCTGCAAATGCCATGATTTTATTGTCTTTTATTTATCACACATAAAACACACATTCTAAATGCTTTCTTAAGTGAGTATTCATTTATATATTTTTGGTTTTGATATCTTTAACATAACTGTAGAGTTAGTAGGGTTCTCCAAAGGTTACAAGCCCTTCCCATTCTGTGAGTATGAGTAGATTTGTCAATGCATGTAGAGAAATAAAACTCTTTGAGTTTTCCTGGCCCCACCAGTGTGCAAATGACATGGATGGCTTTTGCATCAATTTTTATCCTTATATATTTGATTTAATGAAAATATGGTATCTTCAAAAATCAGAAGATATGCTCTCTTTTGGTGTGTATTATCAGCTGGTTCTTTTTTACTTTCTGTTTTATAAATTATGGCATATAATTTTCTTAAATTTGGAAGACAACTAGGTACAGTGCGAAAGCATGATAGTAGAAGTCAAATTAGGTTCAATTCTGATGCTAACTAGCTGTATGTATGACCTTAATCTGAACCTTCTTCCTCTTGGCTTTGTTGTCTTTATCAATTAAATAAAGTGATTGAACAAGATGGACCTTCCTTGCTCTTCTAAGTACATTGCATGAACAAAAACCCCACTAATAAATAACCTACATATGCAGCTGATTGAACTAACTTAGTGATAGGTTTCATTGGAAATAAGTCTTTTTCCATCTCAGCACATGAGCATTTATAATGTCTTTTTCCATCTCAGCACATGAGCATTTATAATTCAGCTTGTAATCATTCTCACTTGTTCATAGGGGACAAGAAGTTTGGATAATGCAAATACACAGATGATCTGTCTGCCTCACTAGGAATAATAACAGCCACTTACTTCCCTCCACTTATTATCAGATATGTGAAAAGGGAGCAAGATGCCTTAGATTTGAGATCCATTTTAGATTTCTCCTGATGATTTCTTCTGGAGGAGGTATTGATAGACATTAATTTGGTTCACAAATGTAGCAAGCCAGAGGGAGAAGACTCAAAGCTAATCCCCTTGCTGGATAATGAGACTATGAAGAATAGTGAGTTGACAGTATTTGGAAGTCAATGAGCTTGGGAAGGGAACAGAAGGAATGGGTCCTGACACTCTCTCTTTCCTTAGTATTATAACTGCTAAATGTCTCTGGCCATAAGGAAAATTGTTTCAACTACTATAATCCAAACTAATGTAGTTGGTGTTGAACTTAGAAGGTTTGAAGGAGGCAGACAGCTGCTTGCTTCCTGGACTTGGGCAATGATAGACTTCTTACCCTCACCCCATTGACTTCTTTGCAGCTTCAACAGCTATATAACTAGAAATCTTCCAGCCTCATGTGAAGTAGTGAAGGTCTCTATGATTTTATATTATATAAGGAAGAGCAGATTCAAATATCTCCTTGCTCTTAGGCCCTAGAATTATGTGATGAAGAAAAAAAGCACATTCATTATTTCTACAAATATTTCTTGAGTGTCTAGTATGTACCAGGAATTTTCCCAGGCCCTAGGTTTATAGGGGTAATCAGTAAAATTATTGCCCTCATTGAGATGAAATTCTGCAAGAGGGAGACAGACATTAAGACAATGAATAAATGATACAGTATATTATAAGGTGGTTAGTGCTGTGGTGACAAACAAAACAGGAAATTGAGATTGGGATTAGACATTGGCAGAAAGAAGTAGATTGGAATATGATAAGAAATGAACAAGGGAAGCTCTGCAGGTTTTCCCATAATTTTATCTTCAGTTTTCTAGAATGTAGGGTTGTTTGCTCTGATTTAAAAAGCAACAATAAAACCCCAAACTATTGAAACAAAAAACAAAGCAAAGAAACAAACAAATAGAAACATATCAATTAGTTTGGCTTCCTCAATAGCAAAAATGTCTCT
>NW_026001957.1:0-2323 GCF_001458135.2 Marmota marmota marmota | reverse complement strand
TTCTCTCTCTCTCTCTCTCTCTCTCTCTCTCTCTCTCTCTCTCTCTTTCTCTCTCTCTCTCTCTCCCCCTTCCTGGCTGCCATATGCTGAGAATGTTTTCTCCACCATTTTTCCGCCATGATGTTCTGCCTCATCTCAGGGCCACAGCAATGGAACTAGTATGATCATGGACTGGACCTCTGAACCATGAGCCCAAAATAAACTTTTTCTTCACTAAGGTGTTCCTGTCAGTTATTTTGCTCACAACAATGAAAAGAGTATTAACAGTACATAACAGTACATAATAGTATCTAATGATCCTTCATATTTCCGTGGTATCAGTTGTAATGTCTCCTTTGGTTTCTGATTTTATTTATATGAGTCTTCTCTTTTTTTCTTGTTTAAGAGTTTATTATTTGTGTTTATCTTTTCAAAAACAGTTATTCATTTTATTGATCTTTTGTGTTTTTTTTCTTTTTTATTAGTGCATATTAATTATATAGATTAATGGGTTTCCTTTATATATTTATTTAGTCTTTTTCATTTATTTCTGCTATGATCTTCATTACTGTTTTCTTTTGTCTAACTTTTCATTTGACTTATTTTTTTCTAATTCCTTGAGATGTAATGATTGGTTATTTACCTGAGACCTTTCAGTATTTTGGATGCAGGTTTTGATGCTATAAACTTGCCTCTTGTTATTACTTTTTCTGTATCCCATAGGTTTTGGTATGATATATTTTCTTCAGTCACCTAAAGAGTTAAAACTGTCTCCTTGCAAAAGTTACTTTTTGCTCTCTTCCCTTGTTTTATATCTTAATGATTAACTGCAAGGCTAGCTATTCCTGAAAATATAGGAACTTTCCAATCACTGACTTTTCTTTAGAATTACAGAATCCAAAATATCTGGTGACCTTCAGATGACAGCAGTATGTACATGAGAAAAGCAGACTAACGAGGAAATTTATAATCACCTCTGAATCCACTTGTTTAGACTAAACATATACTCACCCCAAGTCTCTACATAAGCCTTGTATCTGGAACCCCTAAGCAAGATGTTTTTTTTTTTTTTCTTTTGGTGAGGAGAGGCAAATGTCTCCATCTTACAACTTGCCAACTTGTTGCTAGTAAAGCTCTCTTCCACTGTCATTTTCTCTCTTGAGTCATTGTCTTCATCAGGGAGTAGTGGTATGGGAGTTCTCAAAGTTATATTATCTGTGACTGTATCTGTTATCATTTTTTTCAAGAAATTCTGAATTTTTTCTTGATGTCTTCACTGACCCACTGATTGCCCAGGTGTGTTTTATTTAATTTCCATGTGTTTCAAAATTTTCTTATTGATTTCTCGTTTTATTTCATTATGGTCAGAAAAGATACTCAATATGATTTTAATTTTTTAAATTTGTTGAGACTTGTTTATGACCTCTCATAGGATCTATCCTGGAGAAGATTTCTTGCACTAACAAAATTCTATAGCAGTTATGTGTATATTGTAGATGTGTGCTAGATTTAGTCTTGGATACAGTTTAATCCTGCTATTTCCTTGTCAATTTTCTTTCTAAAATATATATTCATGGTGGAAAACAGTGAATGAATGTACTCTACTAATAGTGTATTGAAATAAATGCCTCCATTTAGTCATATTAATATTTTGTTTATACACTTAGGGGCTTTGATACTGAGTGAATGTGGGTTTTCCATTGTTACATCCCCTTGCTATGCATTATAATCCCTATATCTATATCATCATATAAAGACTTCTTTTATCTATTTTTTTGAGGGGGGGTATTAGGGATTGAATTCAGGTGTGCTTAATCACTGAACCACATACTCCTGCCCTTTTTTAATTTTATTATTTGTTTTGTTTTGTTTTGAGACAGGGTCTCACTGAATTGTTTAGGGCCTCGCCAGGTTGCTGAGTTTGGCTTTGAATTTGTGATCCTCCTACCTTAGTCTCCTGAGCTGCTGGGATTATAGGCACATGCCACTGAGCCAAGACTTCCTTGTCTTTTTTGCCAATTATGATTTAAAGTATTTTTTAACTGATCAAAATGTACTTAGTGGGCTGGGGATGTGGCTCAAGCGGTAGCGCGCTCGCCTGGCATGCGTGCTGCCGGGTTGGATCCACAGCACCACATACAAACAAAGATGTTGTGTCCGCCGAAAACTAAAAAATATATATTGAAAAACTCTCTCTCTCTCTCTTTAAAAAAAATGTACTTTGCTACTCCTGTTCTCTTTGATTCCATTTTCATAAACTATCTTTTCCCATCCCTTCACTTTCAGTCTATGCATTTCAGTCTTTACAGTTTGAGATTTTTATAAGCAGTATGCAGTTAGGTCC
>NW_026001956.1:0-2323 GCF_001458135.2 Marmota marmota marmota | reverse complement strand
AATGTTAGTGTTTGGTTTAGGTTTAGTTTAGAGTTAGTGTTAGGGTTATGGTTAGTTTTGGGGTTAGGGTTAGGTTTAGGGATAGTGTTAGGTTTAGGTTAGGGTTCGTGTAAGGTTTAGGGTTACGGTTAGTGTTAGGGTTAGGTTACTTTTAGGGTTAGTGTTAGTGTTAGGGTTAGGGTTTGGGTTAGGGATAGTGTTAGGTTTAGGGTTAACTTTAGTGTTAGTGTTAGAGTTAGGGTTAGGGGTAGTGTTATGGTTAGGTTTAGGATTAGGGTTAGGATTAGTGTTAGGCTTATGGTTAGGGTTAGTATTAGGATTAGTGTTAGTCTTAGGGTAAGTGTTAGTGTTAGGGTTAGTGTTAAGCTTAGAGTTTGGGTAAGGGTTAAGTTTAGGGATAGTTTTAGGGTTAGGGTTAGGGTTAGGGTTATGATTTGGGTTATGGATAGGGTAAGGGTTCAAATTAGGATTAGGGTTAGGGTTTGTGTTAAGGTTATGGTTAGGCTTACGGTAGGATTAGGTTTAAAGTCAGTGTTAGGGTTAGGGTTAGGTTTAGCGTTATGGTTAGGGTTAATGTTAGGTTTAGCATTAATGTTATGGTTAGGTTAATGATAGGGTTAGGGTTGGGGTTAGAATTAATGTTATGGTTAGTGTTAGTGTTACATAAGGGTTAGGGGTAGGGTTAGATTAGGTTTAGGTTTTTCATTTGGATTAGTTTTGGGTTCATGTTAGGAAGTGGGTGAGAATTAAGGTTACAGTTAGTGTTAGGATTAGTGTTAGGGTTAGGGTTGGGGTTAGGGTTCATGTTAGAATAAAGTTTAGAGTTAGGATTACTGTTTGGGTTAGGATTACAGATAGGTTTGGTTTATTGTTAGGTTTAGCATTAGTGTTAATGTTATTCTTAGGCTTAGTTTAGAGTTAGGGTTAGGGTTAGGGTTAGTTTAAAAATAGGGTTAGTTTTAGGACTATGATTAGTGTTAAGTTAGTTTTAGTGTTAGAGTTAGGGTGAGGTTAGGGGAATGGTTTGGATTAGGGTTAGGGGCATGTTAGGGTTAGATTTATGGTAAATGTTAGTCTTAAGTTTAGGGTTAGGTTTAGAATTAGGGTTAGAATTAGTGATAGATTAGGGTTAGGTTTAGGATTTGGTTGAGGTTTAGTGTTAGGGTTAGTGTTAGCTTTAGACTTAAATTTAGGTTTAGGTTTAGAGTTAGGGTTAGGTTTAGTGTTAGTGTTAGGGAGAGAATTCCTGTTAGGGTTAGTGTTAGGGTCAATGTTACAGTTACTGGTAAATTTAGGGTTTTCTTAGGGTTAATATTAGTGTTTTGGTTAGGTTTAGTGTAAGGGTTAGTGTTAGGTTAGGGTAAGTGTTACGTTTAGTGTTAATGTTAGGGTTAGAGTTAGTGTTAGGGTTAGAATTTGAGTTAAGGTTAGTTTTAACGTTAGTATTAGCTCTTTGTTTAGGTTTAAGGTTAGGGTTAGTGTTTGAATTAGGGTTAGGGTTCCTGTTGTGGTTAGGGTTAGTGTTAGGGTTAGGGTGAGAGGTCCTTTTAGGGTTAGGGTTAGGGTTAGTGTTAGGTTTAGGGTTAGCATTATGGTAAGTGTTAGAGTTAGTATTAGTGTTTTGGTCAGGTTTAGGGTTAGGGCTAGTTTTAGTTTTAAGGTTAGGATTAGTGATAGATTAGGGTAAGGGTTAGGGTTAGTGTTAGTATTAGTGGATAAGGTTAGTGTTAGTGTTTGTGTTAGAGTTAGAGGAAAGTTTAGGGTTAGGGTTAGGTTTTGGGTTATAATTAGACTTAGTGTTAGTGTTAGTTTTAGGGTTAGGGTGATTGTTAGGGTTAGAGTTAGGGTAAGTGTTAGGGTTAGAGTTAGTGTTAGTTTTAGAATTAGGGTTAAGTTACGGTTAGGGTTAGGCATAGGGTTAGGGTTAGTGTTAGAGTTGGGGTTAGGTTTGGGTTTAGGGTTTGTGTTAAGGATAGGGTTAGGGTTAGATTTACATTAGCATTAGTATTTGGCTTAGGGTTCGTGTTAGGGTTAGGCTTAGGTTTAGGGTTATGGTTAGGATTAGTGTTAGGGTTACAGTTAGGGTTAGTGTTAGTGTTCGGTTTAGCATGATACTTAAGTTTTGGTTTAGGTTTACAGTTAGGATTATGATTAGTGTCAGGTTTAGTTTTAATGTAAGTGTTAGAATTAAGATTAGTGTTAAAGTTAGGATTATGGTTAGGTTTAGATTTAGAATAATGGTTAGTGTTAGGATTCGGGTTAGGGTTAGGGTTAGGGTTAGGGGTAGTATTAGGTTTATGTTTAGAGTTAGGTATAGGATTAA
>NW_026001955.1:0-2323 GCF_001458135.2 Marmota marmota marmota | reverse complement strand
TATATACATATGTATATATATATATATATGTGTATATATATATATATATACATATGTATATATATATATATGTGTATATATATATAATATACACACACTCACACCATAGGCATATAATCTTTTGCATATGGATGTATTTGTGGATTTCTGATTTCTCAAATTCACCTGTAACTTTTAGAGACCCTATTCCTTTGTTATACTTTTATACTTTTTATATCTTTCTGTTTCTTTAAAAATAATACTTATATGCATTTTGTATTATACACATGTTAATTTCATAAATGAAGTTTTTGAATCTGCCTAAAACGAGTTATCTGAAATTCTATTTCTAGATATCAGACATTTCAGAAACAAATGGCTACTCCAATGCTTCTTTTTCTTCACAAATTTATACTTTTTCATTTTTAATAGCCTTCAAGGATACATTTGAATTTCTTATCCATTAATCCATATACTTACAAATTAACTTTATATTGTTTCCACAAATTTTAGATGTTCTATATTGGGGCTGTTTCTTATATGTACAGCATGTCATATTGATAGAATTGGAAGACTTAGAATAACATTTATTTTGATGTTAACAAATGTCTATATTCCTAGAACACACACAATTTGGTCAAGATATATTTTAAAATATATTAATGGAGCTAGATTATTAATGTTTTATTAGGATTATCATTTCTATTTCCATGAATTAGATTGGTATATTATATTCTTCATTTTTCATCTCTATATTATAATAGTTTCATAA
This sequence comes from Marmota marmota marmota, assembly GCF_001458135.2. NCBI lineage: Eukaryota > Metazoa > Chordata > Mammalia > Rodentia > Sciuridae > Marmota > Marmota marmota. The sequence continues at coordinate 1,572 of NW_026001955.1, read as the reverse complement.
ATGAATTACAAAATGCCATGTCTTTTTATATATTTAGAACTATGTACCAAAGATAGAAATTATGTGGTTGGTATAGGTTGGATCTAGAATGACCTCCAATGGCCCATGTGTCAAATGTTTAGTCCTCAGTTTAGTGTGATTAGGAGGTGAGGGGACCTTTAAGAGGTAGTGCCTAGTGAGAGGCTTCAGATCATTGGGGGTATATCCTTGAAGGGATTGTGCGGTCCTAGTCTCTTTCTCTCATTTTTTCACTTCTTCACCATGAGTTGTGCACTTTTGCTCCACTACACATTCCTATCCAAATATCTCATCATAAGCCCAAAGCAATGGGACCAAACAATTATGAACAGTACTTCTAAAATGTTTAGGAAAGGGCAGTATGTGAAGCTGTAGTAATGAAACTGGGATCTCAGAAAGCTGCAGTGTAATGGCCAGGATGGAAGAGATGTCAACAATATGGAACACTGTTTATAAAAAGCTATAAGCAATATGCAAAGCTAGCCCAAGAGAGAAGCCATATGGGCTGCAACCAGCAAAACCATAGGTATGGGGCTGCTCAAGTCCTTGGGAGCTCACATCCCACTATATTTTACCCTGGATGCTAGACATGTAGCTGTAGGATTTATCCTGTTGGATTTGGGGCTTGTCTTGGTATGATCCATCTGTGATATTATTTTGTTCCTCTTTTTTGAAATAGCAATGTTTACTCTGAGCCTATTCCACAATTATACCTGGGAAATTTATAAATTATACTGTTTAGTTGTATTTACTTTTACAGAAGTTCATAGCTGAGTTTGCCTTGAGTCTCAAAAGACTGTAAACTCAGCTATGAACTGAGTTTATACAGCATCGTGTATAGGCAGCAGGAAGATAAGTTGTGCTCCATTTGTGTACAATGTGTCAAAATGCATTCTATGGTCATGTATAACTAATTATAATAAATAGATGATAGATAGAAAGATAAACAAAGAAAAGTTAGGATGTGATCTTTCAAGCAATGCTGAAAGAGTTAAGAATTTGGGGACTTCTGGAGATGGAGTAGATGAATTTTGTGTTCTAAAATTGATACAAACTTTAGGGATCAAGGTTGCTCAATCTAGAATGTCCCCCAAACACCCTTGTGTTAAGGCTTTGTTCCTAGATGGGTCCTGTTGAGAGGAGCTGAAAACTAAGAGGGAGGGACTAGTAAAAGGTCTTCAGGTCATTCAGGGAGTGTTTTCAAAGGAGATTGTAGAATCCCAGTCCCTTTTGTCTTTTTTTTTTCCTCATCAATCATGAGATGAGCAACTTTGCTCAATCATGTGTTTCCATGATGATTCCACAGCATAGGTCCAAAGCATTAGAGCCAAATGACTATTTCCTGAAACCTCTAAAACTGTGAGCCAAAATAAACCTTTCTCTTTATAAACCAATAATCTCAGGTAATTGTTACAGTAATGGAAATCTGAATAATACAATGGTCTTTAAAATTTGGTAAACCTAGAGGGTTTTGTTTGTTAAGCTCCTTTATTAACCTTTATTAAAAGAAAGTTTATTCACTTTTTTCTTTGATTACACTAATATATATATATA
>NW_026001954.1:0-2323 GCF_001458135.2 Marmota marmota marmota | reverse complement strand
TATATATTTTAAATAACATATGTTGCCAGGTGCAGTGGCACACACCTGTAATCCCAGTGGCTTGGGAGGCTGAGACAGGAGGATTTCAAGGTAAAAGCCAGACTCAGCAAAAGTGATGCACTAAGCAACTCAGTGAGATCCTGTCTCTAAAATATAGTATAGGGTGGGAATGTGGCTTAGTGGTTGAGTGTCCCTGAATTCAATCCCTGATAACCCCCCAATTTTTTTAAAATAACATATAACATAGATAAACCTTGAAAACATGCTAAGTGAAAGAAGCTAGAGAAAAAAGGGGACATGTTGCATGATTCTATTTACATGAAACATCAGAAAATGCAAATTTGTAGAAATAGAAAGCAGATTAGCGTTTGCAAGGGAATGGGAAGTAAGGGAAATGAGAGGTTCAGGGTTTCTTTTGGGGGTGATAGAAGTATTCTAGAATCAGATAGTGGTGATGGTTGTACCTCATGAATATACTAAAAACCAATGGGTTATGCAGGTTAAAATGGTAGAAAAAAAGATTCACTTTAAAAAATATGGGGAAGGAGGAATGGAAATAGCACTCACAAAACAATTTATTAAACCTATTTTCAGTAATCACATTGGTAAGGGTAATATTAATACTGCTCTTTTGAGTTGGGCACGGTGGTGTGGGCCTGTAATCCCAGCAACTCTGGAGGCTAAGGCAGGAGGATTGCAAGTTTGAGGCCAGCCTCAGCAATTTAGTGAGGCCCTAGGCAACTTAGCGAGATCCTGTCTCAAAATAAAAAATTAAAAAAAGGGCTGGGGATTTAGCTTAGTGATAAAGCCCCTCAGGGTTCAATCCTCAGTACCAAAAAAAAAAAGTATTATTCTTTTAATATTATAGTGTGATGTGGTAGTTAGGGAGACAGGAGGAGGAGGAAGAGGGACTCAGTGGGAGGATAGGCTTACTCTTCATTTTGCACAAGTTGAAAAGTGCACCAGACCAGGAGGTGAGAATCCTTCTCCTGGGCTTGGATGATGCTGGCAAGACTACTCTGCTGAAGCAGCTTATGTCTGAAGACATCAGCCATATCACCTCTACACAGGGTTTTAACATCAGAAGTGTACAATCACAAATCACAGGGTTTTAAACTGAATGTATGGAACACTAGTGGACAGAGGAAAATCAGATCATTCTGGAGGACTTATTTTGAAAATACTGATATCCTTATATATTTAATTAACAGTACAGACAGAAAAAGATTTGAAGAGACTGGTCAGGAACTAGCTGAATTACTAGAGGAAGAAAAGCTGAGTTGCATGTCAGTGCTTATCTTTGCTAATAAGCAGGATTTTCTCATAGTGGCCCCTGCCTCTGAAACTGAGGAAGGACTGAGTCTGCACACCATCCATGATCCAGTCTTGCTCAGCACAGGAGAGAGAGTCAGAATGGCATAAATTGGGTCTGAAAAAATGTCAATGCAAAGAAGAAATAAAATCTAGACAAATGCAGAGCTGTGGGGACTGCATTGGGTCCTGAAAAACACTGACCAAATGTTTTTCCATCTGTGTACAGCTCCAGCTGTTTAAGAGAGGGAACAACACAGTTTAAAAAGAATCCTCATTACAGCAGTACATTTAACTGACCTCAAAGGTTCAGTATCATTTTTTAAAAATTTTAGTTGTTGATGGACTTTTATTTTACTCATTTAGTTATGTGCAGTACTGAGGATTGAACCACAGTGCCTCACACATGCTAGGCAAGCACTCTACCACTAAGTCACAACCCCAAACCCTAAGTATCATTTTTCAAATAAAGAAATTATATTTTTCCTTTACAAAAAAGATTGTAGTGTGATTCTGCTAAGAGCCAAGTATATGATGCATGGCATTTTTGGTCGAAAGGTGAGGCCAGCTAGCCATTGAGATGATATGATTATGTTAAGATTTGCATTCATATGGATATTGGACTCCTGCTGTTCACCTAGGCAGGCTACGGGACTCCTGGAGAGTTCCCATTGGTTGGGGAAGTACAGTAGGAGGGAGTTCCGGGGGAGGAGCTCTCTGCGGTTCCGAGAGGAGGCCGCGTGGGTGGAAAAAATCTTCCCAGGCAGTACCGGACATTGGTGGCAGTTTCAAAAAATAAACTTTGTTCCTGCTTGAGTGGCTCGTGATTTTGTGCCCAGCCAGACTGCGGCAACTGGTGGCCCATACGGGGAACGCCTGAAGCTTGGAGGTGAGTAAAATTGCTCGCCCCTGAGGGAAGGCAACAAAATGGGTGACCATTTCAAAAAACAATGTGTTCTCGTTTTGATTTATCTTGTTTTTGTTTCAAGCTGCCTATCCCTAGAATTTTCTC